>NW_024884607.1:0-13443 GCF_019232065.1 Centrocercus urophasianus
AAAAAAAAAAAAAAAAAGGAAGGAAGGAAGGAGGGGAGGAAGGAAGAATGAACGAACAAACAAACCTCATCAGAATAATGCAGTTATCTTCAGCATTCCTCTAGTGCTGTACAGCTGGCACTGTGGGGTCACAGGAAGAATGAAGGTTGCTTCTCTCTCCTGATATTGGTAAGATAGCTATCTATTTCCTTCAGAAATCAGCATTAACTCTTCCCACACCCACAATTCACTAGTATTCTGTAGCTATGACAGCATCATATTCAGAGGGAGGAAGCTACTGATTGTTGAGTTTTAGCATTGTGAAGTATAAAAATGTGATGTTTTCTGTGAAGCATGTTATTTCTCACTGAGCAGCACTTCTAGGGCTTAGAGAGACGGTAAAATTCAGGAAAACAAACAAACAAACAAAAAAAAACTGCAGAATTCCCTAGTTCTTAAATATTCTGTTTCCTAAGGTATATTAAAAAATGTTAACAGATTTTCTTTATCCAATGTAGATAGCTTTTGTTTCTGTAGATAACAGTGATTCTCTAATTAAAAAAAAAAAGAAAAAATAATAAAAATAAAAATAAAAATAAAAATAAAAAAAATAAAAATAAAAATAAAATAAAAACTTTTCAAGTAATTTTTTTCCCCAGTTTTTGTTGTTGTTTTTTTGCTTTGGTTTGTTTTATAGTTTCAGTCTCTTCTACTCCATAATCACTGGATATCTCGAATTCTTCTAACAAGTTCAGGAAAAGTGTGTGCCCCTTTTGTTTTGCGTGGATTTGTCTGCAAGGAATTGGTTTATGTAACTGTTACTGCTAGTGCTGCAGTTTGCAAAATAAGCAAGATTTTGAAAGGATTAAGTTAGATCTTACATGAAAACCACTTTAGGAAAAATATCTGTCCAGAAAACTGCTCAATAAGGAAAGGAATTTGAAATTTACAAAGCCAATCAGATTGGTGTGCATCAATGTACGTTTTTAAAATAGGCATTGTTTTGCTAATGCGAATCGGAAGTAGTCCATTGTCCCCAGTTGTACTTTCTTTATAGTCACCAGGATGGGTGAATTATGCTCATTGTGAGAATCCTGGGCAGATGTGAGAATAATCTGCTAGAGAAATAACAGGTCTAAGGTGAAAAGCAGGAAATTATTGCAATTTTATAGCAATTGCCATCGCTACTTATTCTGCCAGATCATAGGGTTACGTGAGAGCTGCCAGAGTATCTTAGTAGTGTCTGAACTGCAATAAAGGTGATCGTGGTTTATGAGTTGGCTCAGATATCCATAGGCTTTGTCTTCTCTCTAATGAGAATGTTATAAAATCATTGAAGATATTGTTTCCATCATACATCATCATCATCACTGCTATAACCTCTTACAGTATAGAATATGAAACAGACTCCAAAGGCATCTCTGGTTGAAAAACTATATACCAAGACTCAATTTGGCTCTGTCAAGCTCTACGGAAGATTGTTGTAGGTTTTTGTTTGTTTGTTTGTTTGTTTGTTTTAAATTAAACAGAGAAACTTAGTTTTAAATGTGTAATATCTTGGTGTCCTGGTGTCCTGCTTGCTTGTATTTGTAAACATGTTCTTGGAGAGTTTTCAGGATTGGAAATGGCTGTTCTGAAAGTGACTTTTTTTTTTGTCAAAGCAATCAACTAAAAGAAAAGGAGAAATCCTTTCACACTGTTCTAAAAAACTGTGATAAATAATTTTATATTTGCATATCATAAAATATATACGGACTTTACTATTGATAGGAATATGTACATATGTACTTTAGTTTTTAGATCTTACAGAACTTCTGTTGTATAATAATAATGCTGCCAGTGAATGACACTTCTATTATGGTTTCCAATGTAATTTATGGGGATGGTAGTCCCCATAACTAGTGTTTTGATGAATTTAATTTGTATCGGTGGCTCAGATAATGAATCCACAAAGATGTGCTTTATGCTGGTGTATTAGAATGTAAAAAATAAATAAATAAATAAATAAATAAATAAATAAGGGAAATTTGGTTGGATAGGGGGATAATGGGAGTATACGAGCTCTGCTGTTTTACAATCTGAACAGAAACGGTGCAAGGAGGTAGGAAAGTCGTACCTTTCCCGTACCACCACCTGTTCTGGAGGGAGAATTCATCCTTCAGAGGACAAACAGAATATTTACAGTCAAGAGGATCCAGAGAAGAAATACCTGGATCTTCTTCAGAGATGTCTTGGTGTGTTCCTTGGCCACATCCTTTTCTTGTCTTATGGTCTCATTTGTGCTCTAGGTCTATATATTGCTGTCTACCAAGAGAAGATGTCTGTCTATATCTGAAGCCTTTTACAGGGACCTGATTCCTAAGGCTATGAAAATATGAGTATACATAACCCAGTAACACATCAAAGTATAGCCCAAGGCTGTACATGAGCAAGTGGAAGACAATTCTCAGCTTTGTCTTATCATGTAACCTTGAGCTGTCTACTTGGAACCATAGTCAAAACAGTATATTTGTACCAAATATGAAGCTCGATTTAAGCATCTAGAAATATGCCTGTTTGTGGAGCAATGTATATGCTGAACTTCTTGGACAGAATATTGCTCCATGATGAAAAAAATA
Organism: Centrocercus urophasianus; assembly: GCF_019232065.1. Classification (NCBI taxonomy): domain Eukaryota; kingdom Metazoa; phylum Chordata; class Aves; order Galliformes; family Phasianidae; genus Centrocercus; species Centrocercus urophasianus. Next base: position 2,598 of record NW_024884607.1, read on the forward strand.
TTCATGAGAAATTTGAGCTCTTATTTCCATAGCTCAAGTGTAATAATATCCTTTGGAATTTATATGGCCACACAAAACAAGCCTTATTCTTTTTCTTTTTTTTTTTCTTTCTTTTTTTCTTTTTTTCCCCTCACAGAATTTTCTAAGCTTCCTAAAGTAGTGTTGTTACAGTAGAATTGATACTGCTATGCAGTACTAAATGCTACCTTAAGAGAGATAGCTTTTACAACACCAGAAGCTATTCAGGAGTTGGTATCCTGTGTATATGTAAGGAAGATTGGGTAATGAGTGTTATATTTGTTATAAAGAGCAAGGTATTTTGTAACATTTTCCATATTCTGAAACCACACATGTGAAGTTAAATGTTATGTCATCCAAGAGATGGGAGAGGAAGAGACTTTCTGTGCATAAGGGGAGCTTCCTATGTTGTCTTATCCCCTGTCCAAGGAGTTCTGAATCCTTTGATCATCTGTGTTTATATCCTCTCTTTCGCAAGTCCCCATCTCTTGTGGTTCTGAGCATCCACCCTTACACTGTGAAGCAAACAACAAGAGCACTGATGATATAGGGTGAAAGGCTTTGAGACAGATGAACACATGGGCAATTGCAATACATATTCTATATAGCACACTTTAATGACGTGTAGTCTGCAAACCTCCTACAACTTGACATGGATTCCATGATCTACTCAGCTGTTTCACATGCATGTTTTTCAGCTGTTATCTCCCACATCATTATCCCTAGGTTTGAACTGAGAATACAGATACTGGAGTAACATTCTTTCTCTTCCCAACTTTTCTCCACAGATAGCTGATTTGTGTTTAAAACTTCTGTAGCACAATCAGTACTCATAGCATCCTGTGTCTAACATTCCTTTCTCAAGCAAAACCACCATGGGAATCACAGGGAGTATTTTCTCTCAGAGCTTGCTGAATGTTTCTTTAACAGCTTCATTTCCTTTCCTGAAATCACTTTTTGCATTATTAATATGATGAGTTTTAAGACACGCATTATTCTTCTGTGTTTTTGTGGTGTTTTTATTGCATTTATTTCTTATTTGCATTACAGCAATGATGCCAGAGTGCGCAGTAAGATCTTATTGAGTTGTGAGCTGTATATTCTTGGAAAAAGTTGCATCTCGCTGTTATAATGAAATTAGACTTCTTCATTTTATATTCTGCTAATATGAATTTTCTCTTGAAGTAATTTAGCACACTCTTTAGAGTTACTTCTTTTCTCTCTAATGTGGGATGAAGCCCACTTCTTAACATCAGCTAACGAATCCTGTGCTCTTGCAGGATATCAGGACTTCAGCAGAGCTTTTGAGTTCTACTTCACTCTTCTTGTGGAACAGAAGACATTCAAAGGTTTGCATATTTTGTATCCAATATCCAAGATGTATTTTCTTTTAAAGCACTTGTGGCCTTAATTTGCCTTGTGCTGAATGCCGAAGGGAAGAAAATGGAAAACACTGATGCTTCTGTGAATCTTTGTAAATGGGATTTATTAACCAATCTGTATCATTCTGGAAATCCAATGGCAAGTCTAAATTAAACTGATAAATTATTCTTCCTCTTCAGCTAATAGTAAGCCATATGCCCATTTCCTATTGGAGAATCGCTGTAAAATATTTCAATTTCCTATGAAAATGTCAGTCTCACTAAAGAAGCCTAGGACACTCATTTAACCAGATATTTGGACTTTTTTTTATTCAAGGAAATTACTTCCATTCTAAAGGATTGGAAATTCCTTGCATGGAATGCTAAAAGATCCTAAGTGTGGAAAAAAAAAAATATCCTAAAATCTTTGCGCTTTTTAAAAGTTATATACAGTTTCAAATTTTTTTTTAATTAAAAAATGAGTAAGAGGGAGAGCTTTGTATGAAAAGATATCAAGCAAAAATAGTGAAACTCAGATACTAAAGTGTCATTAGGTGCTCCTATTAAAATGTGGGAGGCTCTATAGCATCATTTACTCATTAAATTAAATTGCAGATATTTTGCTCCAAAAATTGTAGGACTATTCTCTCAATTTGTGTGAATCAGTAAAGCTTTGATGATATGTTCTCTGCACTAAACTGAAACTAAACTAAACCTCTGAACTGAGGTTCAATAAGTCCAAGTGTCAGGTCCTGCACTTTGGGCACAACAACCCCATGCAGCGTTACAGGCTTGGGGATGAGTGGCTGGATGACTGTGAAGAAGAGAAGGACCTGGGGGTGTTGGTTGATGCTCGGCTGAGCATGAGCCGACAGTGTGCTCAGGTGGCCAAGAGGGCCAACGGCATGCTGGTCTGCGTTAGAAATGGTGTGGCCAGCAGGAGCAGGGAGGTGATCATCCCCCTCCATTCAGCACTGGTGAGGCCGCACCTCAAGTATTGTGTTCAGTTTTGGGCTCCTCAGTGCAGGAAAGACGTTGAGGCCCTGGAACATGTCCAGAGAAGGGCAACGAAACTGGTGAGGGGTCTGGAGCACAAGTCTTATGAGGAACGGCTGAGGGAGCTGGGATTGTTTAGTCTGTTTAGACTTAAAGCTCTTTCACAGAGGTCTTCTATTTTGTATTTTTTAAACTTTTGGCACTTCAAAGTCTTGGTCTCCTAAAAAGTCCTTGTTGCAAAATTATTAAAATTATTCATGATATTAATAATAGTTGCATATTCATTGCAGTGAGAAGGAAATCTTATTACTGCAAATTGTCAGTCAAGATTTTGATTCTCTGTGTCTGTGTATGTTTGTGTCTCAGTAAAACTGGTTTGGGTTTTGAAGGCAGTAAATTTGGTCTTGTTTAAAATTCATGGAAAATTTTCAGATTCATTTTTGCTTGTAATTCCAGATAATTGACTCTTTTGTCTTTGAAACTAACAAGCTCTCCTGGATCAAGAGATCCTGAAAAGATTCTCTAAAACCCCCACTGATCTTGAAGTTTTACACTCTTGTTTCTTTATGTATTTTCATCATTAGTGTTATCTCAGCTGATTATCATTCTGTAATCAAAGTATTAGTTTTGTATGTGAAAACCCAATCCCACGTCTGACATGTCTTACATAGATTTTCTATCATCATCCACAGCAATGTGTCCAGGCAAGATCTAAAGGCCACTGCATTTGACCACAGCCATTGAAGTCAGATAAGTTTTGTTTATTCTGTATAATTTCCTTGCTGTTCCCCATCCTTATTCCCATCAACTGTTGTATCCCTTTTTCTGAGGAGACATCAATGGAGCAGAAAGAAAACAAGAAATAGGATGTTTTCCAGGGCCCTATTCCATGGGTGTCCAACCATCTGTCTTGTCTGGACCACTGCATGAAGAGGAATTATCTAGGGCCATATCTACAAGGGTTGCTCTGAAAGCGAGACTTCCTATTTAATTCCATAAAAACTACAACCAATTTGAAGAACACAATAGCAAAATTCAATAGAGCGAATTCTCAGCTAAAAACATCCCTATTCAATAATCACCACCATTAGCTATATATTTTCACCAGCAATGGACAAGAGCCTGAATGCTACACTTGCAACGTCATGCACAAGCAGAAGCAATTCATTGTCAATGTTGTCATGTCTGAAGTGCAACACCTGAAGCCTCACTGGACTTATATCCACTGTTTGGTCTCCATAAATGTTCAGCAAGCATCAATGAATGTCAATGAGTGCAATTTTTTTCTGTGGGGAGGAACTCAATTCCACACCTCTGCTTCATGTTCACTTCCATGTCAGATGTCATTATGTCAGACTTCCCCTCTGCTGCCATCTGTCATAGAGCAACAAAATGTAACAGAATATTCTCAGAAAGTTTTAGCCTCTACTGCGATACCACCAACATTCACCTTTGAAGCGGGACAACGTAAAACAGGAGGCACTGTTTTCAGAGCAGTCTTCATAAGCTATATAATATAGTTAATGTGCATAAGTGACAAAATGTGTTTTTGTTTGTTTGTTATTATTATTTTTTAATTAGAACATACTAAAAAGTAAGCAACAGAAACATAGAACTAGTGAGAAATCTGACCTTGCTTTTCTAAAAATCAACTCATCAGTCTGATTTGATGTCAATGGTTGATATTCTTAGCTCTCAATATGATTGTCAGAGATTTTTTATGAAATGTGACTTATCCTATGCTTCATTCTTGAAAACAGAAAATTTGCTCACAACTGTAGATTCTGCTAAAAATTGATGGCATGAATAAGTGTGATTGTTAAGTGAGAGATAACTTACTCTCTGGTAAGTCCACTAAAAGCCTGGTAAAGAGACATGATCAAGTTTTTACTGTAATTCTATTCCATTTGAAAATTCTCAAGTCAATTTAGGTCAATTGACAAAGGAGTTGTAAATAAAACAAAAACTTGATCTTCTTTTGGCAGTCTTGAAACCTACTCTCAAACTCCTTTATGAAAATGAAAACCAAAGCCTTTCAAGGGCTTTGACACAGTACACCCACACAATATCCTTCTCTCCAAATTGGAAAGATATGGATTTGATGGCTGGACTGTTGAATAGATGAAGAACTGGCTGCAGGATTGACTCCAAAGAGTGATAGTTAATGGCTCCATGTCTGGTTGGAGCTCCATGTCTCCCAGGGGTCATGCTGGGACAGATACATCTTTAATATCTTCATCAGTGACATTGACAGTGGGGTTGAATGCACCTTCAGCAAATTTGCATAAGACACCAATCTGCGAGGTGCAGTAGACATGCTCAAGGGATGCCATCCAGAGGGACCTAGACAGGCTTGAGCAGTGAGCCCAGGAGAACTTCATAAGATTCAACAAAGCTAAGTGCAAAGTCTTGCACCTGGGTCAAGGCAACCCCCAATATCAATATAAGCTGAGGGATGAAAGGATTTAGTACAGCCTTACTGAAAATGATAATACAATAGGTTGGTAAGCTGGACATGAGCCAGCAATGTGCTCTCGCAGCTCAGAAAGCCAACCATAACCTGGGCTGTACGAAAAGAGGCCCGGCCAGCAGGTGTAGGAAGGTGATCCTGCCCCTCTACTTTGTGATGTTGAGATCTCACCTGGATTACTGAGTCCTAGGTACAGAAGAGACATAGACGTGTTGGAAAGCATCCAGAGGAGGGTCACAGATATGATCCAAGGGATGGAACACCTCTCCTGCAAGGACAGGCTGAGAGAGCTGGAGCTGTTCAGCCTGGAGAAGAAAAGGGTCCAACATGACCTGTGAGCAGCCTTTCAATATCTAAAAGTGAGCTACAGGAAAGAAGGGGACAAATTCTTTAACAGGGTCTGTGGACAAGTCAAAATTGAGGGTCGTAAGGCACTGGAACAAGCTGCCCAGAGATGTGGTAGATGATCCATCTCTGGAGGTATCCAAGGCCAGACTGGAGCAACCTGATTTACCTATGAATATCCCTGTTCATTTCAGGGACTAGATGATCTTAAAGGTCCCTTCCAAATCTAAGAATTCCATGATTTTATTTTTTGCTGTTCTCAAATCTTTTTTTTTAGCACATACATTGAAGTACATAAAATTATTTACCAGTGATTTACCAGTAAATTGAATTAACACTGGACTGAACCCTCCCCAAGCCCTGGTTTCAGTCCAGACAGGGTTAATATTGCAGCAATGTTCACTTGGTGCTGAGTGACATGATGACATCGGGCGGATGCCAAGTTACATGTGGCCTGCAGGCTGCAGATTGGACATTTCTGTCCTATTCATTCCTTTCACAATTTCCTCTTGAGCTTTCACATGAAGTAGCAGAGGCTAAAGCACTGTTTCCTCTGCAAGTATATGCGCACAGACAGACTGATGCCTGATAGCAACACCAGAAAGGTGTGAGAGGTCTGAAACTGAACAGGAAAGAAAGAGAGCGAACAACTTTGCATTCTGCCTGTTTTGAGTCTAATGGAATTGTCTGAAGGAACAGAGATGTTACAGTGTTAAATATAAATTCAAAGGCTTTTCATATTGCGTTGCTTAACTTTGCTTGTTAGAACTACACACTAGATCTTGCTTTTATGGTTTCTCACTTTGTTTTGTGCATGTGTGTAGTAGGGGAGGAAGTCCTTTTTCTTTTTTGTCAAATATTCCGACAAATAACAGATTGTTAATATTCCTCTATCTCATCATCAGACAAATTTTAGAAATAAATGAATTAGGCTCTTGATGGTGGCATAGTATCTTTCTGCACATATCCACTCCTGTTCCTGCTTTCATTGATAAATGTATTATTCTAATTTATGACATTATATGGTGATGATACATAGTATACAATTGCTTTTTTCCCCCTTTTTCATTGCCTTTTCATTTGGAAGTTGATGCTCAGTTTGCTGGCCCGGAAGCACAATGCTTTGTGGCATTATGTCTCAGTGTTGACAGTGCTGTCACTTTGAGCTTCCATCTCAGCTTTAAACTAATAAGATGAGAGTAATGATTTTGAGCTGTGACTAAACTCAGGCAAATGCCTCAAAGAACTTATAAAAAATCGTTGCATATATTTTCATGTAATTTCACATTAACTGCCACTGCTTCTTTTTAAATAAATAAATAAATAAATAAACAAAATTTAAAAATACTGCAAATAAGCTTTACTAGCATTTATTTATTTATTTATTTATTCATTCATTCATTCATTTTAAACACAAACTCTATGCTGTAAACATCCAAGCCTCCTTCCACTACTCTGATTTGCACGTGGAGCTGTTATATTGCTTCTGTTCATGTGGTAGAAATACCGTTATATTACACTGAAGTTTTCTTTCCAAAAGAACTTCATTGTTTACCATTACACTTCGCCAAGGAAGTAGAACATTTACCAATAAATTTATGAATTATCTTCCTATAGGCATACTTCTAAAACATTAGCAATGTCCTTCAAAATTTGCTACCAACACACAGACATCCCCCACTATCTGCAAAGGGGGATCAGTTTATTTGGCTTCTGTTTATTCAGGAGTAAAGATTTTCTGTTTAAAGGTGAGTTACATACTTTGTGGGGTGGAGGGGAGAGAAAAAAGGAAAAGGAAAAAAAAAAAAAGAAAAAGAAACAACTTAAAAATGAAAACTTTCCTTCCAGACCCCAAATTTTACATGAGGAAAATGAGAGTTGCACTGCACTGACCTGGAGTTGATAATCAAGGCAAGAATAAATTTGCATCATTTTCCATCAGAGATCTTAGATATTGCCACACTGGAATGTATAACAGCTTTTCCGCCACTGTCCTCTTCCCAATATAATTTGAATTCTACAGAAAACAAAAACAACAACAAGAACAACAACAAAAAAAAACCCACAAAAACAAAAACAACAAAAAAGTTATTCTTACAAAGGAGAATAACAGCTGAGGAACTATTTGTCAGTGAGTTTTAACTGTTAGCATCCTATGAAATCTTAGGGCTTGAATCTTCATGATACAGGACAATCACAATGCTAAGGAAACAACAACACAAAATTCAAAATTATTCTTAATCTATAAGGTTTTTTTTTCAATACTATGTTAAAGGATTTTTTTTTACAAGTTATACGTACATTGTGCATACATAGTACCGATTAATCGCATTGTGTGCTACAATGCCTTCCTCTTATCCCACTCATAAACATTCAGATAGATTATTATTTTACCATAGTTCAAAGAAGTACAAAAATCTTTTAAGGTAAAATGAGTTGAATACATAAATAATTATAATAATTACAAATAAGCTGATGCAAAGGAACTCCACGGCAACTTGACTGTGTGTCCTCATCCAGAAAAATGCATGGTTTTGTAGTTCATGTGGAATATTTCTGCAAGACATTGGTGCATATCAGTATTGCTTCAGTTTTCACTGTATGCGTAAATACAAAATATATATATGTAATTTTTACATAGTTAATATTCCTACAATTTCAGTTTTCCAAGTCAAGTACATTAAGATTTCACATTAGTCAGAATTAGTTTTGCCAAAAATTGAAGAAATGTAATTGCTCTAAATAAATAGGAAAGTAAGGGCAAACATTCCTAAGCTCTCTTTCTGAGGATTCGTTTTTCGACAACAGCTACATTAAAATCCACACAAAAATGTCAGAGAAGAATTTTACCCTTAGATTCCAAAGCTTTTAATTACTTACTTGTGTTGTTATTTTCATCTGTGGCACTACATGCTTATCAAAGTATATTTCTTTGCCACGGCTGGGAAAATCAAAATTCTTTTTGTTGCATATAATAAATAAATGTTCAATTGTGAGAATGTCCTCAGGGAAAGTTCATTAAAAAAAAAAAAAAAAAAGAAAATGTTGAGAAATAAATGGTTACTGTGACTGCACTTGTTTTGATATAATATGCAAAATTTAATTTGGCTCTGTTATGTTAGGGACTCACACCCACACACACACATCTACAGACATATACATGTTCCATAAATGAGAAAATTTAAAGAGATGTTTTATTGGCAATACTATTTCAGGTTTTGTTTTTTAATTCTTACTTTATTATAAATGTTCAGGTTATGACCCTGTTTGATGCATGTACACTGCCATTAGTAGAAAAAAAATACATTATTACCTATATCATTGGTGAGCATGTGCACAAGCTATTATCTTATAGCTTTTAAACTGGAGATTGTGCAAATGTAATAATAGGCTGGTGTTACTTAAAGAAGTTTAGCCTGAATAGACAAAACTTTATTAGAAAAGTAGGAATAAAAGCAATATAATCAAACTGAAGTTACACTGGTTTGTAAAAGAGATGAGAATCTTCACTAAAATTGTGTAATTCTTAGTCTACTACCATACCTAGAGTGTTGCAAAACTTTTTGAACCATTATATGAACTGTGAGATGAGAATGAACAGAAATACCAGTTTAGATTAAATTTATCTCTAGTAAAAAGTTAAGTAATCTTTCTTGGATTGATTGTGATTCTGCAACCACTGGTAACTGATTTATTAGGGAATTAAGAAAGAAAGAATAAAAACAAACAAACAAACAAACAAACAAAAAAAGTCAAAAGTAGAGGTTCCTTATTTATTCCTTTTGGAACATAAATTTAGTGAAAGCTCCATGTTTGTTGTGACTCTTTGATTAATGAGCATCTTCAATAGTCTTGGTGTAACTTTTATTTCCATAGGTCCCTAAAATCTCAGTTCTTGTAATGGCACTGAGTGTAACAAGCAATTTACTCTTCTTAACTTCATCCCACATACTTTTTTTCTTCAAAGAATGCACTGGCATTTACTTTCTCAAATGTGTCCTGTGACTTCTCTGCATACTGTAATTTGGTTGTTATTTCAAGCTCCTGAGGTGTATTGTACTTTTTTTCCCCAGAGAAATCTGGGTAGGTATTCAAAACCAATGGGAAAATCTCATCAACATTATGAGGGAAGCAAACAGCATATTTTTATTTTTTGTATGATGACACTAAGCTGGGCTTTTATTCACATGCTGTCATCTTACTAACAGTGATAATTTAAAAGCATTGATTTCTGCTTTCACTTATGAAAGAAAGAGTTCTTAAGCCTATATAAATGAGAAAGTAACAAAATCAAGATAAGGAAGAGCAAGACTGAATTTTCTGTCTTGAGCATTTGTTCATAAGAGTTGCAAAGGTGCCTTCCTGCTCAACTAATTATCATTAGGTAGCTCCTTGCTCTTTGTTTTTAATGCCATGTTGAAATAATTACAAGTCTTTAATCTCCCACGCAGTGTGGGATTTAAAATAGACTTTTGAAAGAGAGTTAAATAATTTTAAGGAGCCTGAGTCATCTAATGATCTCATTTGTTGGTTTATTTCTGCAATGGCACTCAGGTTAACAAGTTGCTATTAATTTTGCAGAATCACTGAATCACACAGAATCACAGAATCAGAAGAATCGTAAGAATCACAAGGGACATATGGAGATCAGCTAGTCAAACTCTGCTAAAGTAGATGTTCTCAAAGTTGTATAGGAAAGCATCCAGGCTGATTTGGAATATCTAGAAAGAAGCCTCCACAACCTCTCTGGGCAGCTTGTTCCTATTAGTTAACTGTGTACAGAGAGTGAAGTTGAATCTTCTGACCATCTCTGTTCCTTTTCCACTGTGCTGTTAACTGAAAGCCTGAAGTCTTCATGCACTTGTTCCTGTTGCTTAAAGAGAACTGTATAGATTTGTCTCTACCTACAAGCTACGTTGCTTTTAAAGAAAGTCTTTAATTTGTCCAAAATGCATGCTGAGGTTCTATTGAGCTTTCAAAATAAGAATATTTTCTTTGCTGCAACATCAGATTGAAGTTGCACAACAAAAACTATTGCGACATATCTGATGTTCTCTTGAGCCTTATCTCTTTATTCATGATACCAGGGAAAGTCCTGGGACCCTGTCTTAACTGTATCTGATAATGCAGTTCTCCTGACTCAACCTCACAGTCCTAGTGACATGAAACACAGATAACTGTCCTGTGTTTCCTTTTATCACTTACTTAACTGTGCTGGTTGTGAAACCCATTTGAAAAGGCATCTGTCTTAACAGTCTGCTGAAGTCATGATGTCCAGACTTTCAGAGATAAACATGTAAAATAGAATTTTGTATAATGCAAACAGTCAAATTATCAGGGAGTCTGAGGTCTCAAATTGCTGTAGATGTCAGAACAATCAGCAATTAAATATGATTTGGGGTACCTACGTCTAGAAGAGATCTCTAAAAATTAAGGTCATATTTATTAAGAAAGAATAATACTCAAGCCTTTGCATTTTATTATTGTTCCATAACTTGTAATATTCAAGGCTTTAAGCTTACAGTAAAAGTATTGGCAATCAAATAAAAAATTAATAATCATAAAATAAAAAGGATAATGATAACATTTATTCTAATAAGCACATGGTTTAAGCCAGTAAAATAAAAGGGAATAATAACCATTATTCAAGCCCATT
>NW_024884607.1:13543-19702 GCF_019232065.1 Centrocercus urophasianus
TGTATTTTTCTGCAGCATGTCTTCATTTCTGATATGTTGTTTAAATGGTTTTCGCCTGCCTTAATAAGGCACATCATTTGAACAGAAACCTCACTGTGTGATAACAGGCAACACATAGCGAAAAAATGCCTCGAGGTTTTTTCCTTGCTATATTTGGCTCTCTGGGCTAAGTCGCTTTGAGTTGGGCTGATTATAATAAGCCAGAAAGTCACTACGAACTAATTATTTTCTGTTCATTTATGTGATTAATGGTGAAAACTTGGATAATTTTTACATATCTTGAGTCCCATATAATTAATCATCTTGAACTTTACAAAAAAAAAATAAAAAATAAAACCCTCAAGGTGCCCCTGGATTTTCTTCCAAAGCATTGGAGTTTCACTGGCATTAGCTCATGCAGCTGACAAAACCAGGAGACGCTTTGCAAAGAGCTGACATGTTTGTGTAAGTCCTCAAATGGCAATGCTAAATTTCTTCAGCCACCAAAAGGCTGGGAAATAAAAAATGTTGTAGCAAGGAAGTTGTTGGGTGTATTACTGATAGTGCTGGGGAAGAAAGAGGAAAAACAAACAAACAAACAAACAAAAAAAACAACATGGAGAAACTGTTCTCCAGTGATATTATATGGATTGGAGGAATCGGTGTAGGAAAGACTGTCATTTTCAATCTGTCCTTAGGCAGCCAATTCAAGCCCAGAACAATCCCAAACACAGAAACAAATGCCAGCATCTGAAAAAGCTGAAGATTCACCTTCATATTGTCAGAGTAAATAGCTCTACCTTTGTTCCATTTCACTGTTATTTGCATAGAATCATAAAATCATAGAATGGCTTGAGTTAGAAGGGACCTCAAAGGCCACTTAGTTTCAAACCCTCTACAGCAGGCAGAATTGATATCCACTAAGTTAGATCAGGTTGCCCCTGGTCACACTTCCAAGGATGGGGCATCTACAACTTCTTTTGGCAGTTTGTTTCAGCATCTCACTTCTCTCCCAGTGAAAAAGTTCCTGAGCTACGAGATATGGTTTAGTAGCTTGTGGTAACAATAGTAATGGGTGGCCAGTTGGACTAGATGATCTTGTACGTCCCTTCCAACCTTGCAGTTCTATGATTCTATGATTCTATGTCTAATCTAAACCTTCCCCTATAATTTAAAACTATTCACCTTTGTCTTATTACTATCAACCTGTGTAAAAAGTTGATTTCCCTCCAATTTATAAGCTCCTTTTAAGCACTGGAAAGCCATAATGATCTTCCCCCAGAACCTCTTCTTCCAGCTGAACAAGACCATGTTTGACGATCTTTCTTTGTGTGAGAGGTGCTCCAGCCCTATGATCATATTTGTTGTCCTTTTCTAGACCTGTTCCAAAAGCTTCAAAACATTCCTGATCTGCAGGTCCCAGACCTGAACCTCAAAGTGGCGCAGTAGGGATGGACGATTACTTTCCTGTCTCTGCATACCACCCTTCTCTTGATGCAACCCAGGATACTGTTGACCTTCCATTCTCCAAGCACACATTTCTGACTCATGTTAAGTTTTCTTTACCTAGACCCTTAATCCATCTCAACAAGAAAGCTATCAAGCTGTTATTCCAGTCTTTACATATATCTGCCATTGTCCTGACTCAAGCACAACACCTTGCACTTGGCCTTGTTGAACCTCATTAGGTTCACAGTGTCTCATTTTCAGGTCTGTCCAAATGCCTCTGGATGGCATCCCTTCCTTCTCTCACATCAGCTTCACCTCTCAGATTGGTATTGTCTGCAAACTTACTGAGGGTGCACTCAATTCCATAATTGATGTCACTGATAAAGATATTAAAATGTACCAGTCCCAATACAGACCCTGTAGCACCATTCATGACTAGCTTCCACCCAGACAAAGTCATTGACCACAGTCTTCTGGCTATGACATTCCAGCCAATTCCATATCTATTGAACAGATCACCCTTGAAAACTGTATCTCTCTAATTCAGAGCTAAAGACGCGGTGTGAGTTTGTGTCAAAGGTCTTGCAGACATCCAAGTAGATGACATCAGCTACCCTTGTTAACTGATGTCGTCCCATCATAAGAGAAGGCCACCATTTTGGCCAGGCATGATCTACCCTTGGTGAAGTGGTTCTGGCTGTCATGGATCACCTGTTTGTACATCATGTGCCTTAGCATCTCTTCCAGGAGGGTCTGTTTCATAGTCTTACCAGGTGCAGATTTTCAGGCTACTGGATTAAGCATACTGGATTCTTATTGTGCATTCACTCTAAAAACTGAAATTAGAAGAGAAATTGTATTCAGGATCCTCAGTCAGTGAATTTAACATTTTTGTTTTTGCACTGTAGTCTAGGACATGAAGATTTATGTTTTAATTCAAAGAAATTGTATTCAGACAACCCTTGTGATTTTTTTGTGATCGTGAGCCTCTGGGTACACTGGATGATTATTTTCTGACTCGCTGTTCACATTACTTGATAGTAAAACCTAGTTTGCAGTAATAGATTGAATCAGATAGTAAAATGATCCCTTTACTACCTTCACAGTTGGTGCAAGCTGATTCTATTTTCAATTGAAGAGTTTTAAATTAATTCCTGTAGTCATTGTATTAGGAATTCCACTTTGCTTAGTCATTTGAGGATTTGAATTTTTATTGCCTAATGTAGATCCATGCACAAGCTATAAGTGAGTGTTCTCCTGTCCAGCATGTGGGGAAACAAAGACAGCCCAGCTGAAGTCAGTGTTATTACTTTACACGCTCAAGGAATCCTCTCTCCTGATGTCTTGTGAGTAAGCAATGCTACTCTTCAGGAAGGTATCTCAAAAGTACATCTTCCTTCCTGTATGGTTCCCAAAGAGAAGCATCACTTTTCAAAACTTCTTTGAGGTTTATTACAACCACAGACTCTGCATTTGCTTGATCAGTCTTGATGATTTATATATAAAAGCTGCCTGTGATTTCAAAATTGTTTAAAGGAAGATGCCCAGCAGTGGCAAACAGACTTCTGTTGAATGATATATCTCTATCTGCTACCACTAAAGTCCATTTGACGTTGATTATTATGTGCTCTATTATTTAAATGATAAGATTCATATTGGTCAAGGACTGACCGTAATCTTTTGTGTAATTTCAGGGAAGGGACAGAATAGTTGACATGTGAATTCCTTGACAAATTGTTCCTTTTGTCAGAGTCAGTATCTTCACTAAGGAAGGAGTGAAAATGGAAACCTGGTGAAAAAGCTAGCAGATAAGCATGAATTGACAGTAATTACTTGAAGAGGGCCTAGCATAAATTCTCTGAGATCATATTTCTGCAGGGAATACATCAAAGGATCATCTTATTGTGTTGTAATTACTACACCCTTTCCAATCATTCACTTTACCCCCCAACTGAATTAGCAACTAGTGAATCACAGAGTCATTGAATCATTGAATCATTTGAGTTGTAAGGGAACTTTAAAGATTATCTAGTTCATCTCCATTGCAGAAACGTCTGCAGCTACATTTGGTTGCTCAGAGTCTGATCCAGCCTGACTCTGAATGTTTCCAGGGACAGGACATCCATCAGCAATCCGGGTAACATTTTCCAGTGCTTCACTACCGTTACTGTATTTATCTATCTATCTATCTATCTATCTATTTTTTTATTTATTTATTTAATTAATTAATTTTCTTGTATTAAATCTAAATCTCACTTCTTCTAGTTTAAAGCCATTTCTTCTTGTCTTTTCACAACAGACTTTGCTACAGAGTCAGTATCCTCCTTCCTTACATCTACCCATTAGATATTGTGAGGCTGCTATCTGGTCTCTCTAGAACCTTCTTCAGGTTAAACAGTCCCAACTCTCTTGGCCTGTCCTCACAGGAGAAGTATTCCATACCTTGGATTGCTTTTGTGGTTCTCCTCTGGACATGTTCCAACAGGTCCATATCTCTCCTGTACTTAGGACTCCCTATCTGGATTCAGTGTTCCAGGTGAGTTCCCACAGCATAGAGTAGAGGGGCAGCATCACTTTCCTTGCCCTGTTGGCCATACTTCTTTAGATACAGCCCAGGATCTGGGCATCTTTCTGAATAATGAGGACTACTGGTTCATGCCCAGCTTGCCATCCACTAGTGTTCCCAAGCCATTTTTGGCAAGGCTGTGCTGCTACATCCTCTTGTCCCCCAGCTTGCACTAATAGTGGGGATTGCCATGGTCCAAGTATAAGACCTTGCACTGAGTTTTGTTGAACCTCATGAGGTTCACCAAGACCTCCTACTGCTCAAGTCCATCTCAAGTCTCTCTGGATAGCGTTCTGTCCTTCACAGTGTTGAATTCACCACACAGCTTAATGTCATCTGTATACTTGCAGTGGGTGTACTTGATCAGTCAATTTCATTGATGAAGACATTAAAGAATATTAGTTCCAGTAATGACCTCTCTACTACTTGTCATCAGTCTCTGTCCAGACATTGAGCCATTGACGAGCACAGTCTGTGTATGATCTCTCAGCCATTTCCTCTTCCATCAAACAGTTGATCCATCAAATCCTTATCTTTACAACTGAGAGAGAAGGACTGCGGGGCACTATGTCATCTTGCTTAGTAAGATACTTCAGATGAGTTACATCAGCATCTTTTCTCTCATCCACACTGATGCCATCGTAGAAAGCCACCATGTTGGTCAGACAGGACTTGACTGTGATGAAGATGTTCTGGTTGTCTAGTATCACTTCCCTGTCTTACATGTTCCTTGGCACAGCTTCTAGGAGGATCTGTTCCATGATTCTCCCTAGCATAGATGTCAGAATTTCAACCAGAGATATCTTGATTTCTGTCCACTGTAACTTAGTTTAGATGCTCAAACAAACCCCCAGCTGGGTGTTTCCTTTTATGTGCTCTTTAGAGCACAAAGTACTATGCATCAGGCCTGGAAGCCCCTACATGTTCCAGCTGAACATTACATGACCAAATGTCGTAAAGTGGACATAGTGACTGAGACTCTTTCCTTGAAATATCTCTGAATTGTTGTTATAGGAGCAGATAAAATTTGTAAACTATGCATCCTCAGGCTGATATTTTTCCTAGATCATCAAATAGAAAAGGAAGCTTATTCTTACTTTTTGCCTTCTGTGGAAAAGTTTCATATATGCACTTTGGTGAAATTTCAGTGATGTCAGTGGAGAAACAAAGGCATACTTCCCTCAGCAAACAATAACAATACCCTTGGGAGACAAAGAGAATAATCTCCTGGGCTTTCTTTTGAATTTTAAGTCAATATGCTGGACCAGTCTCCAGCAATTTGTTATATTTGTTAGAGCTACATGAAAGCCACTAAGATAGAACTGATTTACAATGATTGACAATCTAGACTGAAAGAAATCATGCATATCCTGTTTTTGTTATTTATTATGTTTGAGTTTTATTGATTTTATGAAATTTCAAAGCATTAATAAAAAAAGAAATTTTAAAGAGTTTGGATGCCATCAAATTGTTCTTATGTAACACTGATTTTGCAGTAAGATTGGATTGTACATTAATGTGTAATTTGCAATATATTTAATATTTATTTATTATTATATGTATATTCATTATTATATGTATATTCATTATTGTGAAATGTCTAGGAATAATTTTGTAAGGAAACATGCTATATAAATAAAATCATATGATCTGGTGGTAAGTGGAAAAAAAAAATAAAAGAAGTGAGATATTTTCTAATAAACTTGCATATTGCAATAAGCTGCTAATGTCATTTTTTAGCCTCACATTTTTACAGGCTGAAAGTTACTGAGACGACAAGTTACTGCTCCCTGTTGGATCTTAGACTGACAACTTTACTTCCACCAGCCTCTTCTGCAAACTGTGGTAGAAAGCTTTAATTGTGTTTGTAATTAATTGAATTTTAATCAGACTGCATAAAGAATGTGAAGAAGTGTTTTTGTTTGTTTGTTTTTATGAATTAAAAATCTCTTTTAAAATAAAAAAATATTTATTACTACAACAACTTGAAGACAGAATTAAAATGCATTCTCAATTCAATGCAAAACTAGTTAGATTAGTTAACATTTGAAGAATGATTTCATACACTTCAGAGTAAGGGAGAAAGAAGGAAGGGAGGAAGGGAGGAAGGGAGGAAGGAAGGGAGGAAGGGAGGAAGGAAGGGAGGAAGGGAGGGAGGAAGGGAG
>NW_024884608.1:0-10964 GCF_019232065.1 Centrocercus urophasianus
GCCTCGTTGCTATGGTTACTATGGGTCTTCAGACCCAGGTAGGCCTCATTGCCATGGTTACTGTGGGCTTCAGACCCAGGTAGGCCTCGTTGCCATGGTTACTGTGAGGCCTAGTGCCTCTGAGGCCCATGGTGGCCCTGCACCCCCACAGGCCTGGCATCATCTGTGGGCCCAGGGAGCGAGCCATGGGGACCTGAAGGCCCCACAGCAGCTCCCACCATTGCCCCACGTCCCTCCTGTGGTGTGAGGAGGGCTGGAGGATGCAACCACACCATGTTGTCCTCGCTGCCCAAGCACACAGGGCAGGGGACCCCAGACGGTGCCACGCTGCTTCCCACCTGCCCCCAGGCCAGGCCAGCCCCGTGACGGCGCGCTGCATTGCCCCTGGAAAATGCCAGAAGCGTCAAACTGTTGAGTCATTCGCGCCCAAGATTATCTGTACAAACAGCCGTCCCTGATTATTTTTGTTATGATCTTTTTTTTTTTTTCTTTTTTTTCCTTTTATTTTTTTTTTTTCCCCCAAGAATGTAGCTCGGACCATGGGGATGAGCTGCTGAAATCTCCGGGGATCAGCAGGACAATGCCAGTGGGAGCATTGTGCTGACGGCTCTGCAAACGCTGGCACCGGCTCCGGGCCAGCAGCGCCCTATAAAAGCTGAGCCGCTGAAGTAGGCAGACATGACATGGGCGAAGCAGCTGTACCGCCTGAGCTAGGTGAGTCCTGGGGCTGACCTGCCCCATCCCAGCCCTGCTCACCCCGCTGCTGCCTGGTGCAGCCCTTCCTCTGCCCGGTGATAGGAGAGGTGCCCAGAGGGTGACACGTCCCCATTGGCACAGTGGGTGGCGGACAGCCCCGTAGCGAGAGGCAGATCCGCACCCAGCTGTGGCATGGCACGCTATTGGCACCTCAGATTGTGAGCCGCGGCCATCCCGATGCTCCTGAGGAAGGAGTGCCCAAGGGAGGCACAAGAAAGGCAGGGATGGGAGCGGGGGTCTTGCGGACCCCCCAGGGCACAAGGCAGGCTGCGGGAGGAGGGAGCCCCCCGCTGTGCCCCTTGGGCTCTTCTTCAGCTGGTGAGGGTCTCATTGGGAGCGATCAAGGGAATGCTCTGCAGCATCAATTGGTTTTCCTTCCTTCTCCAGACACCTTTCCAGCAGCAAAGATGGCTCAGACAAACCCTCTGCCTGTCCCCATGGGCCCATGGAAGGTATGTCCTCGCACGCCCTGTGTCTCAGGTGGGAGGTGGGGAACAGGGGAGGACAAAGCCAGTTCTTCCTGGCAGTCCTCTTTGCAGTGTCTGGCCTGGCCGTGCCCTGCCAACACCAGAGGTGCTGTATTGGGCAGCTGTCTCCAAAAGCCACGCGCTGTCATTACCACCCCCTAAGGGTGAAGGCAGGCTGGGCACAGGCCAGCAGGCATGAGAGCTATGCAGGTGGCAGTGGGTATGGAGAGCAGCCTTGAGGGTGCCAGGGCTGGTGGCAGCTCCGGCAACATGGCCAGTTGATGCAGGGAATGAAGAGGGAGAGGAAAATCACAGATAAATGGGTAAAACCCTGCTGAAACACGGAAAGGATGGCATCAACCACAGCCCCAGGGAATCCCCCCTCGCCCTTTTCCCGTTAATCCTCTTTGCCCTAGAGCGTTCGGAGCAGAGGCCGGGAGAACCGCCAGCCACAGCCCTGCCACCTGCCCGTCCCAGAAGGGCTCCACTCCTCTCTCCGGACGGTGCTGCTGCCCCAGGAACTGACCTTAGGGGTGAGCAGGAGCAGAGCGGGGCTGGCGTGCGGCTCCCCAACAGCAAGCAGGGAGTGTGGGCCAGCAGTGCAGGGATGCACGAGGTGCAGGGGCTGCAAACCAGCCCAGGGATGTGCCCAGCCCATCCCAGAACAGTGCTCGGTACTCCTCCCTGGATGGAGCATGAACCCATCTCAAAGAGGTGCTGAACTCCCTTGGGACCACTGCTGTGCTGTTCCCGACTGGGCAGCTCCTTCTCTGTTCCAGATCACTGTGTATGACCAAGAAAACTTCCAGGGCAAGAGGATGGAGTTCACCTCGGCCTGTCCAAACATCATGGAGTGTGGTTTCGACAACATCCGCTCCCTAAAGGTGGAATGTGGCGCGTGAGTACCTGGTTCTGGTGGCATATACGCTTTCCTCGCTCGGGAGCTTGCAGGGGGTGAAGGGTGCCCAAGTGCAAACAGGGCCAGGTGGGTTTACTCCACTAAGCTGGAGACAGCATTGTAACTGGGGGAAGCAAGGCATGGGGATCCCACGCTGCCGGAGAAGGGCAGCCAGCTCTGGGCAGTGTCACAGGCACCGGGCAAACAGGACCAGAGAACAGCAGCAATACCTTTGGCACCATCCAAACCCGCAGTCTGAGAGCAGCCAGGATTGCAGCTGTGTTGCATCCAGCATGGATGCTGCCTAAAAATACAGTGAGGATCAGTGCTTAGAGAGCTCTTGGCTGGTGAGCTCAGCCTGCTCCCCATTCATCCGTGTAACCCTGCGAAGCACTGCTTCAGAGCCCCATTTCTCACCCCAGCGCCCTGCTCCTTGCTCTTCCAGCACTATGCAGCTCCCCCAGGCCAGATCTGAGTCTGCCTGCAGCCCGTGCTGAGCTGCCCCAGTCACTGTTAGGGTGTGGAGCAGAGCCAGGCTTTTCCCTGCACTCAGGAATCCTCCCTGTACCAGGCAGGACATCTCCCGAGCTGCTCGGAGCTGCCGTGTGTAAGGAGCAATCCTGGTGGCAAACATCCCACTGGTGCTGGGGAAGCAGACAAGATAGATTTGCACTGCTATATTTAGGATTTGTAATGCTAATGGGATTACCACAGCGTGTGTGCTCACGCAGTAATCAGCTCACTGCTCCAGCTGATGTGTTCCCACTCAGGCTGCTCACCTTGCTGACTAGGAGGCTGACTGCAGGGATGGGACCAGGGCTGAACTTCGGTCCTCAAAGGAGGCGAGAAGTTCTCAAACCCCCCAGCATCTCACATGCCCCCTGGGAACAAGTGGGATGTACAGCGGTGTGCCATCCTCCTCCTGGCCCCTAGCCCGGCCTCTGCCTCCCTGCTAAGCTCAGCTGTGGCTGTCTCATCCCCAGTCCCTGTACTGCCACGATGAGCGTCCATCAGGTGGCGGCCACGGTGACACCCTTTCTGGGGGTTCTGCCCATGTCCAACACGGCTTGCCTCCACTGCACCTGTGCTGGTGGGCAGATATCAGACCCCAATCCTCCTTGCACCTCCATCTGTGGCCCCAGCGGGAAGCCCTGGCAGCCCTCGCTCTGTTTTGTTTTGCAGCTGGGTTGGTTATGAGCACACCGGTTTCTGCGGGCAGCAGTTCATCCTGGAGAGGGGCGAGTACCCGCGCTGGGACGCCTGGAGCGGCAGCAATGCCTACCACATCGAGCGCCTCATGTCCTTCCGCCCCGTCTGCTCTGCTGTGAGTGCCCAGGGGCTGCCCAGCTCCTAGTGTGGGTGCGTTGCAGGGCAGGAATTGCCCCGGGCAGGGCAGGAGCTGCTCCAAGGTTTCTGTGCTGCAGCATCCTGTTACCCCAGCACGAAGCCAGGCATGGGCAGGGAGCAGCACTTTGCTAGGGGCAGCACAGCACTGTGTAGCAGCTCCTGAACCTTCAGTTTTTCGAGTCGGGAAACCCAGGCAACATCCACTAGGACAAGGGAGTGCAGTTAGGAAGGGCAAACCTGCTAGGCCAGGGGCTGTGGAGGTGATAAGAGTCTTCAGGGTGGTCCCAGCTCTCCCCACGCTCAGCAGGATCGGCCACAGCAGCCCCAGGAACCCCCCAAACCAGGCTGTAGGGAGGGGAAGCCATCGCCCAACCGTTCAGCCCCACTCACCTCCCCTTCTCCTGCTGCTCTTCCGGCCCAGAATCACAAGGAATCCAAGATCACCGTCTACGAGAAAGACAACTTCATCGGCCGCCAGTGGGAGATCAGCGACGACTACCCCTCGCTGCAGGCCATGGGCTGGGCCAACAACGAAGTGGGCTCCATGAAGATCCCCTGCGGCGCGTAAGTGAAGGGCGCAGGGCCGGGGCTGAGCAGCGGGGACGAGCCCAGGCCGTCAGCACGCGGCCCCGTTCCTCTCTCATTCCCTTACTGCTGCCTGACAACTCCGTTTCTTGCAGCTGGGTTTGCTACCAGTACCCCGGGTACCGTGGCTACCAGTACGTCCTGGAGGCCGACCACCACGGGGGAGACTACAAGCACTGGAGAGAGTGGGGCTCACACGCCCAGACCTCCCAGATCCAGTCCATCAGGCGCATCCAGCAGTAGCTGCCTGGCGCCCGGCCCCACTTCTGAGCACATCTTTGCAAGGTTTCTAAAGCTCACCGGCTCCCTTTTGGTGCTAATAATCCCCTCCTGAAATAACAACCCCTTCTTGTACTGCAACCGCTTGATGGAACAACACTCCTAAACGGTACCAGCTGCCACAAACTGCCAATAAATAAATGTGACTGAAAGAAAAAGATAAAGCGGCCTGATGGGTGTTTCCTATTGCGCGTTGAGGTCACACATGCCATCCTGCCCCATGCCCTGCACTCGCAGCCCCATGGCCACAAGCACTGTGTGTTCCCTGTGACCCAGGGCCAGGGGATGCTCCCTCAGACAGCAAAAAGAGACACGCTGACAACCATAAACTTTAAATTTTTTATTCAACGATTTACATCACTTATTGTCCATCTTAACGTATTCCATCTACACGATTTTTTTCCTTTTTTTTTTCCTGATAAAATAATAAAATTTGGATAAATTTTGAAGACCTGTTGGTGCAGAATAAACAAAATTCAGGTAACTTTTTTTTTTTTTTTTTTTCCTTTTAATTATTTTTTAAAACATTTAGTGTGAAGTATGACATCATTGGTAAAGATACATCATGCCATTACAGCTCGTGGACGTTCCCTATCCTTACAGTCCGTGACACCACCGGCCCCAGGCGCAGCTCAGCAGGTCGCACACTCACTCCTACTGCTGCCCTCTCACCATTGGGAAAATGATCCCGTTCCAGCTGGGCACAACGAGTGCGTGAACCCATTCAAACAGACCGGGAAGGGGAGAAGAGAACAAAACCGACCTTGACTGTTTGGACGTGGACAACAAAGAGGGGCTGCCCCTCTCCGGGGTCAGAGGTAACTCAGCCCCCGAGCAGGTAAAGCACAGCCCCTCCTGGTTTTAACACGGGGAACTGAAATATGTGAGAGCTACGGGCAGGGCAGGAGGGGCCGAGCCAGACCCTGCTCCATTCCACAGCTCTCTACACTGCTGCTAACACTGAAGTATTTGGGGAGGGGGGGGGAGAGGGGCATCTGTCCCCCCAGTAAACAAGTCGAGGCCCTTCGGAAACGTGCAAGCTGCCGAAGGTGTGTAAGTACACGTGTGATGGTAGATAGAAAAGCAGCCCTGTTTGGTATGAAAAAAGCCATCAAGTTAGTACAGGTTTCTGCCATGGCGAAGGGAATGTAAGGAGAAAGGTGCCGGCGTCCTCCTCCCAACTCCAGCCTTCCCCACACGGGGCTCAGCAACACGCCTGCAGAGCTGGCACCTGCAGCCCAACACACGTCACTCACGAGAACAAAACCAAGAGCAGCTCTCAGCCCCCCACTGCACGCACACAGCCCTCCCTGCGGGCACAGCACCCTGCGTGTGCCAGGGCAGAGGGCTGCCACGTGCCAGCAGCCCACGCTGCTCCATGCCCTCCTCTGGCGCGAGGGCGCCGTGCGGAGACATGGAGCACAGGTTGGCCCGGAGCACGCCCAGCAAGCCAGCTCGCCCCTCTCCCTCCAATTACTAAAGTAGGTTCTCTAAAATAAAAAAATAATATATATTTCTATAGATATACAGAGAGAGAGACAGAGAAAGCAAAGAGAGACAGGCTACTGAACTCAAGAAGCGCCAGTTTTCTGCTACGCTGTCAGCAAAGAGCTGTCACCTCGCATCATGCCCTCCGTGGTAGGAAGATAACGCAGGCAACGACAGCATGGGAATGCAAAGAGGGCAGATAAGTCACTTCTGGTAATGAGACACAAATTAAACTTTCAAAACATGTGCATAGCTTTATTCATCTGCTTCAAACGAACCTTTTCATGGAGCTTCAGCGAAACCCGAGTGTGCAAAATGCATTTCTAAAAAATAACGCAAGCAAGCTTTCACATTGACAGTGGCAGAAGGACAGAGAGACTGAGGGAGAGCACATGGGAGGGTGAGGAGAGAGATGAAGGAACAGGAATTGCACAGCTTCACGTCCCAAGTCGCTGACTGCACGCTCCACAGCTCTGCTTGGGCAACGCACGGCGCATTTACTTTTCCTTTAAGAAAAAAAAATAAAAAAGGGCAAAAAAAAGCCCACAGTAACGTGAACCACAATGTGGAAGGGAGCAAAAGCCCGCGCCGTGGGGATCAGAGAACCTCGACCCCAAAGAAGGGCTGGTTTTGGACCTCTGCTCATTTCTGTCTGCGGAACAGCAAAGCAGATCCTCTTCCTCCTGCCCCGGCCCCCTCAGAAGCCGCACCAACAGGTCACGTTTGGGAGGACAGCCTCCACTGCAGCCCCCCGCCGTGGCTGAGCACACACACAAGGCACGTTTGGGATGTGCACACAGCTGGGTGTGCAAGAGAGCAAACGCTGGGCAAAAGACGGCGCCGACGGAGGGGAATTCCGGTATCTGTAATCCCACAGCGTTATTCCTGCGCTCCTTCGGACCCTCCTGACTCTTCCCTTACACCAGGGCTCCTGTAGGATCTCCACAGCATCAAGCTCTCCCTGCCCGAAGTGCCATGGCCCCTCCCTGGGGCAGGAGGCTGTGTGGTCTGAACATCACTGCTTTGCTTCTGGTCAACTTCACATTGGAATAAAGCATTAAAAACATATATATATACATATATTATTATTTTTTTTTTCCAGAGATGAGCGATTTCCTTCCAAAGATGTATGCAAATAGAAAACAAAATACTCCCAGTGGCAACGAGCCACGAGCTCATTGCGATTTCAGGCCTTCCGAACGCTCGGCCATCATCCCCACATCGCCAGCAGGCAGGAAGGAGGAGCTGGGACGGCGCAACCCTTCCAATAGCAGCTTGAGAAGAGGAAGGAGAGAGAGAGAAACGCACAGTGTTCTTCCAAGGTCAGAGCTCTCCTTTGCTTTGCGTTTGCATAGAAATCCCCATGGGTCAGCACCAGGGTCGGGCCGTGGGGGGCTGCGTTACGGGCCGGGTCGGCTCTCCTCGGGGAACTCGGGGGACAAAAGTGCATCACACAGTCTGGATTTTCAGGGTTACGAATAGCAGCAGCAGCATTAATCCGTGAGCGGCTGGAGACTCGCTCTCAAATGCAGCAACACTGAATGAAATGTCTTCGAGGGGGGTGGGAGGAGGGTCCTTCTCAAAAGGATAAGGTGAAAATCAGACTATTCCATACAGACAACGAGGAGATCAACCGAAAATCAAAGACGCGTCATCTTATTTACATTAAAAAGAACAACAACAACATTCTTGTTAAAATACCTTAACGACACCTAAGCAAAAAAATACGGATTTTAAGAATAAAGCCCAAACTCCTAAAGCAGTATCCATTTTTGGAACCCTTATTTAGCACCTGAGGAAAGACCGTCTGGAAAGCAGTTTCTTGTCGTTTCTCTTAAGAAAACAGCACTGGTACTGCTGCTCCACGCTCACGTATTCGCAGTACACAAGTTTCATACCACAGAAAAGAAATGAACTCGTGTTTTTTTTCCTGGTTTTTTTTTTTTTTTTAATTTTTTTTTTTTTTTTTAAGATAACTCGTTACTAAGGCTGTAAGAAAAGGGATCCCGCTATCTTACAAAATGGCTTTAGAGCTCTGGACAGGCGACACGAAGCTTTCCGATTAACAGTCGAGATCGATACAGCTCAGCAGCCCCCGAGCAGGAGGTCCCATGGCCTTACCCTGTGTGCGACACCTATTGTGCAAATTCCTAAAGCTCTGGCATCTCTGGATGACGGAGCACATCGGGCTCTTCTGCTCCCTTCCCCTCGCTTCTCTGCGCTGTGTTTTGCAGGTGCAAAGGCAGAAACCTTGTTCTCGCACTGGCCGAAGCTGCTGGGCTCCTTCCCCAGCCTCACTCCTCCGCGTGAAGTTTTGTAGCAGCTTTACGTTGGGTTCAGCCTCGTTCTCTCCCCTCCTGACCTCAGTCACCTTCCTCGTAAGCAGCCTCTATACAGAAACGAACGGCTGTGGGCACACAGATCTCCAGGACAGTGCTGCACAGCAAGGTGCTGAAAACACCAAATCGAGAGCAAAATCACACGCAGGAAAGCTCCCAGCTACGAGCATCAGTGCTCCAAGCAGCTCCATGGGTGCTACGTGCCGAGGTGATGCTCTCCTCAAGGTGAAAAGCACACGTTAGACTTAATTAGGAAGATAACTTCTTTTTTTCCCAAGCAGGAAGCAATTCCTGCCTTGGCTGAGCCCGCCGCTGCTCCCCGTTTGGCCATCACAGAGCAGCACGGCTGGGATCCAGCAGGAATTGGTTTCTGCTGCATTTCAAAGCTCACAGCAGCTGGGAAAGGCAAACAGCAGGGCTGACGGGACAAAAGGTGAGCAACAAACCACGTGCTGGAGCTGAGCACACCATCACACAGATCCCAGAAAGTGAAGATTTGGGATTTCACAGATAACGGAGGAGGGTTTAGAGCAACCGACCCAACCGAACCTCAACACCACAGCGCCGCCGACCCAGCAAACAGGCAGGAAAACGGAGTGCGGAGGGGCTGCGGGTCCTCGTGCTGCTGCTGGAGGAGCAGCTGTGAGCCCTGCCCGAGCCACCGCCACCAAGTTTGGGGACCATTTCGGGGCACGTGACCAAGACTTTGCTCAACAGACACCTGCAGGACCTGCTGGAGACGTGGGGGATCACCAAGCTCCAGTGGGCACAGATACCCACAGCTTGCACACCGCTCACATCAATGAGAAACCCTGCAAGGAACCAGGCGGGAAGGGACACGGGGCACCACCAGGAGAACAGAGCAGTGAAAGCAGCCCTAACCTGAATCAGTACCCTCACCACTACAAGAAGGAGGTCACCATCTCACCCTTAGAGCCGCTCTCCAACGCTACACCTACAGAAGGGTTTGAAACTCGCTCTGCTCAGTGTAACAAAAGCAATGGCACAAATAAACACACGCTCGCGTGACGCCGGCGCCCGCAGCCCCACGAGCGCTCGCCCCACTGGGCTGTATTTGGTTTATGCTACAGTACTAATACTCTGAATCCAACCAACCAACCAACAGACTCATCAGTAACACTTTAGCATTATTTAAACGGCTAAAATTAGTCACAGCTCAATTTTTTTCTATTTTCCTCTTTTTTTTTTTTTTTTTAAATGTTTACACAAAAATAATCAGAAAACAGATTAAATCTGAAGATATTTTTAATAAGTGCTCAGCAAAGAATTGTGTGAGGACAAAGGGAGGACTGCAGATGGACAGGGCGAGTTACACAAAGCACAGAGGGAGCTCCCCCCACGGCCCTGCATGGGTCGGGGCAATGCCTGCCTGCCCCACGGCCCTTCATCAGCAACCCAGAGCTGTAGGAGCTCAAAGAGGAGCTCCTATCTGCCTAGTGCCCAGCAGGTGCTGGGAGGACAGCCGGACAACCAGAGGGGTGGTAGGAGAGAGGATACAGCAGGAAAAGTGGTGGCTGTGCATCGGTACCACTGACAGCACGGGGCCAAGAGAGAGGATGTCAGAAGAACCCAACCAACCCAACGCAGCTCCGTGTAACCCAACGCAACTCAACGCAACTCAACGTCACCCAACGCAACTCAACCCAACGCAACTCAACCCAACGCTGGGCCCACGCTTCTTTCTGGGCTTCTACCCGGAAGGCAGACGGGGCTGGGGTACGGGGCCACACGCACGTGTTTATTTCTAGGCTCGGCGCCCCAGGGAGCAAAACAGGTCTTGGTTTTGTGTTTTTTAATGGAACCCAGCCCTTAAGGCGACAAGTGACTACACAAGGCAAATAAATACACAGCAGAGCCTTAAAGCCAGTGAAACAAACTGGAAGCTTTGCAAACAGCCTTTGCAAACACTTTGCTTTTCATTTTGCAAATAATAATAATAATAATATTAATAATAAAAGATTTATTCTACCTTACCCCTCCCAGCCCCATTATCCAGTTTGTTCAACGCTTTAAAGCTCAGGAAAGCCCTGGCCCTTTTGCAGCGGGGCCAGAAGCAATTCCCACTTTTGGCAAGCAGTTGGGAGACTCAACAGAATTGGAATAGGAACAGAGGAGGACTGGATGCAGGGCACACCTGTAAACATGTTGTACATCCGCAAGTCACACACAAAACCTGCAAAGGTGACACAGGTTAGAGGTGAAACAGAACTATTCGCGACTGGCCAACCACAAATTTCAGACCTTGGACTGGTACAGGACAGCACTGCTATAGGGCACCACACCGGGGCATGGCACGCTACAGTACTTGAGACATAAATGGAGTAGGCAATCCGTAGTCGAACCGGTACAACTAAGCGTTGCAGAAAGCTAGCCATCTTACAAAGGTACAGGATTCAGTTCCATCGTCCCACCGTGAACCTCAGCGCTTCGTCCAGGAACAAGCTCATGAGAAGAGCAAAAACAATTAAGAACAAAACCCACATGCTGCACACTGATAGCTCCAAACAAACCGAAACCAAAGCGGCTCTAAGCACAAGGGCAGGCAAAAGCTTTGGGCTTCTCTGCTTCCTGAAACGCCCCCTGGGATCCGGACTGGTTGGAGAAGAACCCACTGATGCCCTCAGTTTTGGACCCAGGGCACTTTTTCCATCTTTCCACCTTCACCAACCTGGGAAGCGCCAGCCGTGCAGCGATGGGACAGAGCGGGTTGCATGGCACCACTGCCTGAAAGCTCTCCTTCTGGTTGGATTTCTTTTTGTGTTTGTTTTTTTTTTTTTTTTTTTT
>NW_024884608.1:11064-20688 GCF_019232065.1 Centrocercus urophasianus
TTTTTTTTTTTTTTTTTTTTTTTTTTTTTTTTGGTAATAAAATATATTTTTATTAAGAGATCATTAGAAGCAGAGCCCGGAAATACACAGACTACATTAAAATATAAAAGACCATTTCCAAGGGCCGCAGCAGGAAGCCCAGCCGTTGGCGTTCTATGGACAAATTGAGAAGGATTCAAATTCCCATTTTTCCTTTTTTTTTTTTTTTCTTTTTTTTGTCATTTTCCAATTTTTTTTAAGAGAACAAAACCAAACCAAACCGATTTCGTAAGGGCGACAGTGAGCAGAACTCGATTCCGTTTCAGTTTGATCAAT
Source organism: Centrocercus urophasianus (assembly GCF_019232065.1). Classification (NCBI taxonomy): domain Eukaryota; kingdom Metazoa; phylum Chordata; class Aves; order Galliformes; family Phasianidae; genus Centrocercus; species Centrocercus urophasianus. The sequence goes on from NW_024884608.1 coordinate 11,380, forward strand.
GAAAATGGGAAAAAAAATCCAGCATATTTAGTGTTAGGAGACAGACACAGCAAATATGAAGCACCTACGGTTGAAAGCAAGAGATTTTTTTCCTTTTTTTCTTTTTTTTTTCCTTTTTTTTTTTTCTTTTTTTTTCTCTTTTTTTTTTGCTCCCAGTGACACAATGGCGTTAAGCAATGGGAACAGCGGCGTTTATCAGGTTTTTTTCTTTTACTATTTTTTGTTTTAACCATAGTAAATGCCTAAACCCAATGACTCAGTTTTCAATGTTGTCTTTTAAAACAGAACAACTCTTCGGTTGCAAATAGTCCGACGTTGTGACCGGAGCCAGGTCAGCGCTGTGACTTCACCATGCATCCCAGAACTGCAGTGTGACCGTTTTCTCCCCCCAAAAGAATGCTGCTTTAAGACAATTCCCCCACACCAGGGCTGGCTGCTTTTACTCCTGGCAAAACGTGCCTTTAGAATTCGCTGGGGAAAAAAAAAAAACAACACCAAAACAACATAAAAAGAAAAAAAAAGTCTGCAAATTTCGAGTGTTTCTTCAGCGTTCAATGGAAAACGAAACGAGGAAAAGAGAGAAAACAACAAAAAAACCCAACAGAAAGGGGAAGGGGAGATGAAGGATGGCCGATCATCCTGATTTCTGCGGTCAGTGTGTCGTTACAGTCACACAACAAGAGACACAGACCTCGTCAAGTGGAAATGCCTCTCCTGCGGGTCGCTGCTGCCGCGCAGACGACAGCGGCAGCTTTAGAACCGGGTTTGCAAATGGAGCCTGTGTTCATTCATCGCTTGCATTTCACTCTTTGAACAGAAAACAAAACGAAAATAACGAGGGAAAAAAAAAACAAAACCCAAAAAATTCTATTCGGTACCGGAGATTAAATAATCACGTGTGTAGACTCGTTGAAATAAAATTTTCCGATTCCTTAAGAAGTCTAATTACTTTCAGTCGCCATTTTTAAATAACTATATTATATATTTGTATATATTATCCTGTGATTCTAATTACGGTTCCTCTGCTGCACTGAAGATTTAGAAGGAGCATAAAAGCCTTTTGTCCCCCACGGACAGCACAAATGCTGCAGAAAGGTTATAACAGGCAGTCTCGTCTTGCTACCTTCATTGATCCGGGTGATCCATGGCTTCGTCGTAGGTGATTATCCTTTTGGGATCTGGAAGAAAACAAAAGCCCTCAGTTGCTGACAAGCGCCTTCCAGGACCTGAGGCACAGGGCCTCCTCCTGCATCCTCCCCACGAGCCGTCTGCAGATGAACCAGGGGGAGGTTCAGCATCTAATGCTGATTCTTGAGCCCAACAGCAGAAATACAGAATGATTACAGCACAGACGCAGCAGACTCGTTTGAATTGTTTTCTTTAGGCTCCCAGCACTGCTGCCTGTCCTGGCTCTGAGACCCAACACGGATAAAGCCAAGGAGAAGCAAGCAGCACAACGCACCGCTGGGCAGCGGCATGAGCAGCAGGCGGGGATGGGGCGGCCGTCATTCCCCCCCATATCCTTACCTTGCTTCTGCAAATTCCAAACCGCTTCCATTTCTGCAGAGACAAAACAAGAAGGCCGTTATTGCACACATCTATGCACCAGCAGAGCCCACCCCGAGCGCTCAGCCCAGCACCTCCCCACACAGCCAGCAGGACTCAAAGAACCCGGCGGCAAAGGGCACGGCTGCAGCTCTAACTGGTCTGTGGCATCAGATGACCAAACCCAGCACCAGCAGTGCCACAAATCCCAACCCCAGGCTGCACAGCTCAGTGCGATGCTCTGGGATTTGTTGCTCCACGGTGCACAAACCCGGAACGGCCCCACAAGTTCTTTGCACGCAAAGTTCTCGCGTGCCTTCGTTGACCTACAGAACAGCGAGGGAGGCAAACGCTCTCCTCATTCGCATGGAGACACAACAGAAAGCTGCTCCGTTTGCATTCAGCCCCTACAAAATCGTCACAATGAGTCTTCAGAGACCTATTCCAAATCACAGCAGTTAGCCGCTATCAGACTGCATTTATGAGCCGCAATATTGATGAAGACACCAACTGCAGCCGGTGCTCAAGTCAAGGAGACGACGCTGCAGAAGAAGAGCATTTAGCAGGAGCACGAGCTGCAGGAAGGATCCCTACAGCCTCCCCCTCTGCCAGGGGGAGCACAGAACACACACTGATCAAACACTGCCTGGGGACAAGAGCACAGCGAGGCAGTGGGAGAGCCAACAGCACGGGGAGGGAAGGAAAAGCCATCGGCCTGGGCTGTGGGCTGCCCAGCTGTGAAACAAACCAGCCCTAGGATCACCTGAACCCATTCACCACAAAGTTGGGTGCGTCGTGTCCTAAATATCACCAGTTCTGCAGCTCTCCCTAGAGGCAGAGCTCACCCAAATTCCGGCTCCCCAGCATCGGGACAGCGGGGAAAAAACTCAGAGCCCATTGCTGCATCTTAATGCCAGAGCTGCTCTCTTTTGCTCCATCAGGAACCGCAAAAATGAACTGCTTATTTAACAACACACAGCGAGGTGCTACCAGACCCCAACTTCAATGCATCAGAATTCCGTAGTCTAGGGAAGAAACAAACCCTTTTCAGGCTTCAATCTTCTTCTGAAGGAGGTGGGAATGTCCTGCACATCCCAAGGACTGGACGGCAGCAGCTGGAGGTGCTTGGCCTGACCCATTCCTAAACAACACCCGGCTGGCAAAGCAGCATGCTCCCTTCCTGGCAAGCTGCAGCCTGGAGGAGACACCAGCCTCAACCTCTTGCCCAACAGCCAGCTCTATTATGAGCCAGGGTGAAACGAGGTGACCTCCAACACAGGGCAGGCAGCCCAGCAGCACCCACCTGCACCTGCAGGTACCAGAGCCACCCTGGCACCATCCCTGGAACAAAGGGGCTGCAGAGGGCTTTGATGTCAGGAGCACTGCAGCAAGATTCCTCCCAGGCCAATAAACTTTATAGCTGGATTGGTACATAACCTTGGAGGGGAAACAAGTCTGCGTGATAACTTGCTTGGACAGGCACTTGGATCTACATTCCCCTCACCAGGGAGAATGCTCCTACAACCAAAAGTCCCCGTGCTGTGCTATGGTGGAAGCTCTTCACTGTCACAAACCTAGCACTCAAACTGACAACCTTACCCAAACTGAACAGCTTAAAAATAACCAAGAGGGACCATCCTCGCCTGGATTCTCACTACCTGCAATGTGCAACCGTTAACTTTGGGGATGCACAGGAAACAAAGCAAAGGTTCAGCATTCGATGCCACAAAGCCTGACGCTGGGCAGCAGATCTGCCAACTGGAAAAAGCAGAGCCTTGAAGAATTACATCAGCTTCTGCCCCGCAGCACATCAGCAACCAACTGAGCCCTCACCCTTCCCACTGAGGGGGAAGGAAACACAGGCTCATCCCCCTCCTCCCCGATGCAGAGGATGGGGACTGCTGAATTCACAGCGCTGCTGCTTCTTCTGACCCAGTTCCCCATTCCGCCGCACGTCACTCCGCGCTGCCCCTCGCTCTATTTTGCACGCTGCTCCCCTGCTTCTTCATGTGAGCAGGATCAAAGCAGGGCAGGCAGAAACATGGGGCAAGGCAGGAGGAAAACAGCTGCAGTTTCCTCTCTCCTCCACTTATGCTGGCTTTGCTGCCGTGCAGCTGGAGCAGAGTTTGCCCGCCCTCCGTGGGCAGCCTTCTCTGGAAGGACAGGACCAAACCACCTGTTTGCATCAGCCCCAAAACGAGGATCTGAACAACGCCACATCGGGACAAAGCTTCAGTTCTACCCTGGGGGAGGGAGGAACGGAGCCCATGAGCGACAGCATCACTCCCACTGCTCCTTGTGGGCTCCCATCAGAAGCTCACAGCCCTGCCTCCAGCCAGCCCGCAGCTCCAGCAGCACGGAACTAACTCACATCCACCTCGCTGGGCACGGCACCAGTAAGCAGCACGAGCTGCCAGTGAGGGCAGAGCCCTGAAGGAGCGCGTGCTCCGGGTGGGCAGATCAGATGGCTGTGGGAAAAGGGAAGTGCAGAGCAGGATAGCAGAGGAAGCACCACAACAAGCATCCGAGAGCAGAACACGAGTGTGCGCCAGCTGCTGCGCCAGGGGGTCTGCAGTGCCCCTGGGGGGGGGCAGCCTGGGCACACAGCAGCCCCCCATAGCTGATGTGCAAGACGAGGATCCGCAGGAGCTGACCGCAGATGCCAGCTGGGCTGCAGTGCTGCAGCTGCTCGTGCCAAGCTCAGCTCTCACACCCTCAGTCCCACCCTCTCCCCACGGGCAGCCCATGGAGCTCAGGGCAGGTGCTCTGCTCACCCCGTCCTTGCCCCACACGTCCACAACCCTGCAGGAAGGGCAGATTTGGAGATCAAACCACTGAGACTTTGCTCGAAACCAAACAGATCGATCTGCAGAGGGAGGATTTCGCCCTTCTCTTGAAATCCAAAGCAAACAAAGTGAGGACAGATACCCACAGCCCAGAGCAGGGAGGAGGGCACTGCAGGTTGTGCAAATCAGTGCGTGCAGCCGCTCCCTCCTCCTGCACAGGGACTTGAGGGGACCTCAGGAAAGCAGCCCTAAATGAATGGGAAACAGTGTGGGAATGAACTGCCTGCAAGCTGTGCCTCAGCAACTGTGGGCCAAATCTTTGGTACATGGTGACTGCCAGGCACCTGCACAACTCTGCCCTCAGGGCTGTGGCCACAAAGAGAGAATGGGGATTTCCCTTCAGCACAGGGCAGGGGAAGCTGCTGATCCTCCTAAAAACCAAACTCAATCCTCAGCAAACACCAAAATGCAATGTTTGGTGTCACTGCAGGTGTTCTCAAACCTTCATCACCCCATGCTCTGTAAGCCAGCAGCTCCTGGACACCAAGCAGGAGAAAGATGAGCTCAGGCTGCCAGAGCAGCCCTGTGCTAAGGACACAATGCTGCTCAGAAACAGCCAGAGCAGAGGAAAAGGAGAGAGCAGAGAGCAGTGTTTTAAGAGGTGATTTAGGTATTCACTCCTGCCAGTGCATGTAATTAACCTCTGTGCTCAGAAGGAATAAGCAGAGCCAAGCTTTGAAGTTAACACCTCCTCAAGAGGACATGGGAAGGGAGTGTTCTTTATTTTCCTGTTGTTACTATTGTTTTAGTGGGGTCTTCCACGCAGCGAGCGAGAAGGGGAGAGACAGGGCAGCTTCTGCACAGGAAAGTGCAGGAAGACTAATAGAGACAAACCAAAGTGGATAAAGCAGCAAACTTAATAAGAGAACTGGAGCAGGGAACCTTGGCTCCCTAACACCAAGCCAAGGCCAGCAGCTGTGAGAGCTCCAGCCTATGGGGCTGGGACCAGAGGTGAAGCAGAAAGGAAACCACCCTGCAGGCTTCGCTCTGCCCTGTTTGCTGCATCCGCACTGTACTTCTGTCACTGCAGTCTGAGAGGACTACAAAGGGGCTCCATGAAAGCAGTAACATCATCTGAAAGATGCACCCTACAAAGGAAGGGAGGAAATTCAATCTGCAGCCTGCAGAAGAGACGAGAGGCGGAGATTTGCAGTGCTGTCGCTACAACACTTTTAGAAGGGTGGAGAAAAGGTGAGGGATGGGGGGAGGTTGGGGGGCTACAAAAATAAATAAGTGAAACCAAGAAATCAATCACACTGTGAGGAGGAAGAGACGCACAGGAATAATCTTCCTCCCTTTAAAGCCACGATCTCACAGCCCCATCCGCCCTGGGGAGAAAGCGCAGAGGTGGCAGAGGTGTGAGCGCAAGGCCCTCTTGGTGCCGGGGCAGCTGCAGCAGAGCAGTGAGCCCACACAGCTCCTCCTGGGGCCCAGGGACACCTGGTTGGTCCATAGGGACTAAAAGGAAGAACAGACCAGAGGCTGACCCCCAACCCAACCAACTGCCCATCGCAAAAGAGAAATGAGCAGCTCCTAGCACAAACGAAGCAGCTTTTCAAGTCACTTTCCCAAGCTGCGGCTGCCATTTGGTACGGGCAACCAAAAGCTCCTTTCCAAAACAATCGGAAGCGCTGCAAGAGAAATATCACGTTATTGCATTGCACTGAGAGGGAAAAAGCAGCAGAAGAGAACAGAGCATGCCCTTAGGTAGCGAGTGAAGCCATTACCTTTAGTGTGATATTTAACAGCAGCACTCAGGTCAAAAGAACCCCAGCTATCTTTCCTTTCTAGGCCTCTCTGGTACCCCTGTTCTTTGGCGGAGCTTAACAAATTGTTCGTGGGAGAGGCCAGAGGGTTCTCTACTTCATAGTCTTTTGAAAGAAACACTAAAGCACCTTGGCTGCCGGCGTCTGCCTTTTGCAGCTCGCCGGTGTGATGCGACTCCAGGGCTGCAGCGCCGCCCTCCCCAGCAGTCCCAGGCTTCGGGGCGGCGCTGAGCGCTGGGGATGGGTTAGTCCGTTTGTCCAGCTCGTACGCCTTGGGGAACGCGGGCTGCTCGGCTCCCGAGGGAACGATCTCAGCACACTGCGAAACCAAGGCGGCGGGATATTCCCCCTGAAACGTCACTTCCATCAGCTGGCCATCGGCAGATTTCCCCGCCGCGGTCTCGGGGCCGGCGCTGGGCTCGTTGATGAACGACAAACCCCACTGGTTCTGGAAGATGTCTCCCAGGTTCTGCTGATTCGCCTGCGACGGGAAATCGACTTGAGCCGTGCCCAGCAGCACGGTTTGCATATTGGAAGGGTAGATAAAAAGGTTGGATTTCTTCTGCTCCAGAGCCGCCGGGGCTGCGGCGACGTCGGGGGGCACCGCATCAGTGGGGGTGGGAGGGACAGCAGCAGCAGCAGCAGCAGCAGCAGAGGTGAGCAGGGGCTGAGCGCCCGGGGGGTATGCAGTGCCATCCGTCCCGGCCAGGAGGGGCCCGTTGGAAAAGCTGGCAGAAGTGACGGACTTCATAGCAGACATGGGGACCTGGGACAGCCGGCTGGACGGCGGGGGCTGAGCTTCCCCGGCAGGTGATGAAGACGACGACGATGAAGATGCAGATGGGGTCTGAGCCGCTTTGTTGAGGTTTTCCTTAACTTTGCTTGCATAACTTATTTTGGGAACGATTTTAGCACTGCTATTGTCCACCGGAAAAACCGGGGGCGGTTTAAATAAGGTCCACGAGTCCTCCTTAGACGCAGCCGACGAAGCGTGCTTCCCTTTGGGCCGGTCATCAAACTTCTTGCCGCTAATCCCAGGTTTGGCATCCGAATTTTTCCTCTGCACATCACCGAGCCCAGGCTTCCCCCGGCCCGCCCCGCCGCCCCCCGCCTCGTATTTCCAAACAGGCTTCGTATTTTCAATTCGGTTCCCTTTTTGCTCGCTATAATCGGGCTTGAAACTCTCCAGTTCCTGTTTCAGGGCCGGCGTGCCGACCTCCTGTTGCATTACTTTGTCCTGCACCAGGTTCAAGCTCTCGCAGCCCTTGGCGCTGTTGCGCCGGCCTTTCCGTTTCTTTGGGGTGGTGTAGCCGCTCTCGGAGCCGCTCCCATCGTTGTCGGCCCCTTTGCCCACGTAGCCATTGGTGATGTAGCCGGCGCCGCCGCTCACCACGCCGTTGGGAACGGACCCCCCGTCCTGTTTGTCTGCAGGCTGACCTTCTCTGAGTTTGCTGTCGTAGGGCTTCTCATTCTTTTTGTCCATGCTATTTTTCTGAACAAAGTTCTTGGGTTTGATCGCGGCTTTCCCCAGGGAGCTGCCCTTCGCAGGTGGCTTCGGGGTCACATTCGTGTCTGCGAGCTGCTGGCTGCCATTGGGCACCCTGGACGTGGGGCTGGTGGTCTCCTCTGAGCACAGAGCCTTCAGTGACACCTCTCTGTCCCCTGCGTTACCATTCAGCTCTCCATAGCCTGGAAGAAACCAAGAAGAGACAGAAGAGCAAGGATTAGAGCGTGCAGCGTTCAACTTCGGACTGCAAACAGCTGTGTCCCGTTTCCTCAAGGTGTTCTGAAATAGGGAAACATCAGCTCTCCCATAGAATCATAGAATGGCCTGGGTTGCAAAGGAGCACAGTGCTCATCTGGTTCCAACCCCCTGCTATGAGCAGGGTCACCAACCAGCAGACCAGGCTGCCCAGAGCCACATCCAGCCTGGCCTTGGATGCCTGCAGGGATGGGGCATCCACAGCCTCCTTGGGCAACCTGTGCCAGTGATTCACCACCCTCTGGGTGAAAAACTTCCTCCTCATATCTAACCTAAACCTCCCCTATCTCAGTTTAAAACCATTCCCCTTTGTCCTATCACTATCCAGTCCACGTCATCGCCATCCACGTGCAGAGCTGGCAGCCCCACAAGGAGAGCTGAGCATCATCGATACACGGACAACCCAAAGCCAGCGCAGCGTTGTTCAACACGCAGAACAAAACAAAAAAGAAGGATACAGGGATGCAAGGAGAGGAAAACACGCAGCCCTACAAGCCGCTCGCAATCTGGAGAGCGATTTCATCAGCTACCATTTCCAGGTCACGCAGAGGAAATTCCCAGGATGCTTCAAGAAAGAGGGACTGCTGCTCTGAGCCGGGAGCTGTTGGGATTCTGCCCCTGCAGCACCAGCAGGGCCCACAGCACCTCCAGCACAGGGAAGAGCAGCGCTCAGGGGCCACGTGCCAGCCCAGGAGCAGCGTGGGCTGCGCTCCAGTTTGGGAAGGAACGCTTCGGTCATCGCCGATGCCGCTGGATCGAGCGGCTCTCATCTTCGCAACCCGGCGCCTCAGATGCGTGGCAGATGTCACCGCCCCAGGTTTGAGGAATACGGGAATCCTCGCGGGACTCCTCGGAGGAACGGCACGGCCCGGATGGCTGGGAGGGCTCGGCAAGGGCCGTGCTGCACGTGGTTATCTCTGAGCGCACCGGGACCGGCGGCGCCCCGGGACGGCAGCGGGGCTCCATCGCACGGGACGGGACGGACGGGGACGTGCAGCCGTGCAGCCGCATCGCCAGGCCGCGTGCGGGGCCCCGCCATCGCCCCGCGCCGAGCTGCGGCCACGAGCCCATTGCGGATGGTGGCAAGAGCGCGGCGAGGCCGGCCCGGCGTGTCAGCACTTTCAACTTCCAATTTCCGAGGCCGCCTCCGTTTTCTCCCCAAACCAACAACTGGGCCTTGGGGGAGGGGGGCGGGGGGGCAGCAAGAAAAAGGCGTGAAAACGGACGGGGCGGCGGGGCGCGTGGGGAGGAGGGGGGCGCGGCCAAACCCCGCGGGCCGCCCCGCGCGGCGCGGGCCCGGCGCCCCCCCCCCCCCCCCCCCCGCAGCGGCTCTCGCCGCCCCACGAGCGGCCACGCCGCGCGGCCCCGCACCCCCTCCTCTCCCCCCCCC
>NW_024884609.1:0-31786 GCF_019232065.1 Centrocercus urophasianus
GGGAAGGGAAGGGAAGGGAAGGGAAGGGAAGGAAAGGGAAGGGAAGGGAAGGAGAAAGGGTAAAGGAAAGAGGCCCTGCTAGTTATTCATCTGGTTTCAGTACACACGCTCTGGTGTGCTTTTTAAATACAAAATGCTTTAAATGCGCACCAAACTCTCACCAGAGCTGTGTTGTTCTCCCACAGATGTACAGTGCTAAGGAAGATGGAAAGTGCAGCCAATCACTCTTCTGACTGTCATCACATGAGAACACCTCTCACTTGAAAAGCTGAAGTAACTTAAATGCAATGAAAGTAAGTAAAAATAGGATTGTACCAGTTCTCGATAGTAGTGTGTATTGATAACCGAGATGTACAGTACATGTGGTATGTGTTATAATGCACTTCTTCAGTGCTGAATCATTTTTTATCAAGGTCTGCTAAAAAAACAGAGGTGGTGCCAGTTACTTGAGACAGACGTCACTGGGGTCTTCAGTTTAGTAGGGTACAAATATAAACCTAAAATTAAAAACAAATGCTCTGTTTATTTCTGCTGTTCATGAAGCCATTAATAAACTGACAACAACATGGTCTCTCTAGTAATGTTCCAATGTCAGCTGTTCCTGTGGCCAACTTTAACCTACTGTGAATGGGTTTCATTGAGTTTCCCCATCCTCTGTATACAGTAGACTGACTATCCAGGAACCATATTTTATTTTCAGCTTTAGCTTGTTTTCCACTGAAATTAAAGAAAACAAAAACGTATTCATACCTCTGGGTTCCAGTGTTAGCATGTTTTAAAATAATGTAATATAATATCAGCCAGAGATACCAGCTTTTCAGAATCGAATACCTCTTCTAATATCTAATACCTCTTTACACCTCTGTGAAGAACAGCCAGTAGGTTGAAAGCCAAGATCTATTCAACTGGACACAGTAACCCTATACAACAGTTACTTTCATTGCTTCCCACGCTTTTAGTACAAAGTCTTAAACACGAGAGGCATACAGAAAAATACTGTCCCTTCGAGGGGGTACTAAATCTATGGGGTGATGAATACAGATTGGTGCTGCAGTGACATGGCAATCTACTCCAGGCTCCTGTTTCAGAATCCTGTCCTATAAGCCCCATTTCTGTTGCCTTCCTCTTTTGCTGTGCATCATTTTGTGCCTTTGGTTTTCTAGAGGCGGTTCTTTCAGCTCTCTACAGCCTGTTTTATGCAGGGCTAGTTTTTGCCTCCTAAGTCTTCCTTTGAGCTAGTAAGAATCCTTGCTTTCAAATGACAACCCCTTCCTTACATGTTTAAGAGAGGCAAGTTCTCATAACAGATCATACTCTTGCCTCAGGTTATGAAAAATAAATACGTAAATTGGAACAGTATCTTGAGGAAAGTGAGGAAAGAATCAGGATGTAAACTTTCATTAGAAATCCTGCTTCAAGTAACATCTACAAAGATCAGACTCTGATGCAAGGCGGTACATCATACATAGAAAACAAGGTAGCATTTTTAGTGAAGGGTTGCACAACTGATATTTTGTTGTGGGTTTGTTTCTGTTACTTCTGGATATTTGCAAATGTAGGCACATGGGAAACTTTATAATTAAGTAGTAGTAATAATAATAATAATAATATATGTATATATATGGTTCCTGCAGGTTCAAGTGCTGCTGAAAAGACATCTTCTGACCAGAGCTTGGATTTCAAGCAACTTTGGTTAAGCTAAACTCAGACTTTCATTGAGTATTACTATCAGTGCTGCCCATGGACTAGCACCCTCAGTGAGTATCCAAATTACATCCACTTAACCATATTTCTCACTTTTTAGAATGTTCATATACGGAAGTCAAAAGAGGTGGGATTGCTATCTTAAGACAATGAGTACTTGGTCTATTCAGTGATTTATTTAAATGTCTTCGTGTTTTGAAAGTGTAATTTCTATACATAATGAAGCTAATGAAAAGCATTGAATGCAGACTATGAAGCAGCTTCATCTGTAAATATATACATACTTGCAGAGTGTTAATTTTTTCTTATTATGGTTGGCATTATGTATAGGTTGACAGGCTAAGATTCAACGATTTGCGTAATTTTAGTTGTTTATAAAATTTAATTTAGAATGATGGCATATCTATTTTTTTTTGTCAACTGTTTCAACAATTATTAATTTTTGAGTTGTTCTGATCCAGTAACTGGCACATCCTCAAGCAAAGAAATTAGTTGCACCTGGTTTATGTGTCTCTTACTATGGTTTGAAAATATTCATATACAGTGAATAAACCAGAATATCTAGCTATAAAAATGTTCTCTCCAGGCTTTTGCAGTATTGCAAAATACAATGTGAAAATAATTCCATGGATCTTTTATATTAAAGATTAATTTCTTTTTTATTTCAGGCAAAGCTACTCCATCACTTCACCAAAACTTTCTATCTTTGACATTGTTATTTTAAAGTAAAGCCTTTCATTACCATATGCCAATACATATTCACCTGTGGTCTGTATCACTTTGTGATACTTGTATCTGCATTCTGAAAGCCCAAGAAAACAGAAAAAAAAAACCAAAAAAAACCGAACCAACAATATAAATCGCTTAGCTCATAGTAATAAGAACCTCAATTCAGAAGAGCTTGCTTTATGTAAGACCACTTGGAAGTATTCATTATGTTTTCATAAGCATAGTGATTGAACGTTCTTTGAAAGGGTGAATATTTTGATACTTGGTAGTCACCAGTGAATTTGATTTTTCAATATTCTTTTACTCTTATTAGATCTTACCTATCTGTAGGTATTTTTTCCCCTATATATTTCCTTTTTATTCTCTGCTCTAAAGGGTTCGTATAGACATAGATTCACCAAGACAAAGGGTAGGATTTCATGCTCTAAGAGGTCATGTGATATGCATATTTTTCAATCTTCATTCCACATTTTTTTTTAGCTTCCACCTGCCTGGTGGCCTTTTTTTTCTACCTGTTTAATAACATAAGACAATGTATTGAATGAATGCCTTTGCCTTTCCTTTGATGTGCTCTGACTTCATGTTTCAATTTTCCATCTCTTGTAAGCTCTACTCATTGACTGATTAAAAGAGTATTTCTAGTGTGTGTAAATGATAACTTATTATAGCATTATAACTTATATAACTTATTATAACATTCTAAAGTATCTCAAGTATCTCAAGCTCATAAAAACAAGGATCAAATTCTGGCTTAAGTTGTCTCATCCAATAAGAGCAAAACTCTAATAATTTCTGAGGGGTTGAGATTTCACCCCAAGAATGAAGAGAAACTATTTATGGTGGCAAAGGAGAATATAGCTATGAATAATTTATTGAAATTAAGATGGAATAAATTCCTATCAGTGAAATATATTATGTCAAGGAACAGCATATATCAAAGGAAGTAATAGAAGATCCATAGATTCAGATATTTAAAAGTAGGTTTGAGGAAGGACTGATAGTAATATGGTGAGAAAACTAATAAATTACTTAATAGATTAAATCTGTCTCCAGTTCCTGTAAATAAAATGAGCTTCTACTACTGCTGCTTATTGCATTTCAGCTCATTTTCCTAATAAAATAAAACTCATAGTTTTTGTGAGTTTTTTTTAATATATTTATATATGTCTGAATCCTCTTTGAGAGAGGGTTAGGGATTTAGAAGCTTAAGACTTTTTACAAGCATTGAAGAAAGAGGTAGCTATATAGAAGAGGGGTGTTTAGCAGCCTTTATGAAGAAAAGCCTAACAAGATACCAGGCTATCTGTATGGCAAAGAAATACCATCAGAGTTTTTTAAAATTCTATTATGATGCTAAAATCCTTAGGGACCGACATTAAAAAATAATAATAATAATAATAACACAAATTCACAGTCAGTCATGGACTTAAGTTTGCTAACAAGAGCTTCTACTTTAAACTGGCATCTTCTCTGTTAGAAATAGTATAAGAAAAAAAAGAGTCCAAGATGCATCAGCTGATGTATTGAGATATTAGTGTAGTATGGAAGAGAAATGTAATTATTGGATATATTATTTAACTTGTTTCAAGTTGAGAAACTTTTACCATAAAACACCAGTTATCTAACTTTATGAAGGTCAGATCTCACTCAGACCTTGCAGAAATCTATTATGAATAATCAAAACCTACATCCAGGCTGGTGTTTTTTCTAAATACTAGTCCTGTACTAGCTAGTTGGAGAAAATACTATACCAATTCCTATTTTTCCATTTTTAATGATTTTGTATAATACTGGAAGTAATTCTTTTATGCAATTTGATGCAATTTCCTATTTCAGGTTAAATGTATTATTCTTCTAAAAACACCCCAGAATGCTGAGTTCTGCTCATACGTATCTCACAAAGATTTCTGTCATTCAGAAATGCAGACTTGTTATAAACGTACTAATGCCTAACTGTATTAATGCAGTGATACCAGAGGAGTGTGATGGTAGAAATCTTAATTATCTAAAGTTTAGAAAACTCTGCTGCAAGTAGGATATTTTAGTGTTTAGTTCAAACAGAATGACTGGGAACAACTCAGAAAAATAATTATTGCATTAATTGTTCCTGAAATAAATGTGTCCTATCTAGGACAAAGGCCACTAAATGGGAAAAAGCCAGCTCTGTTTCTCACTACTTTCCTTGATTTCATGAGAAGTGGAGTTCAGACTTCTCTATTTACAGCCACCAATATGATATAGCCTTGAAAAAATAAATCTTTTTGTATTACGTGAAGAACTGGGGTGTACCACTGAAATTCCTTCCACGCATTGTGGCATCTAATGAATAATAAAATAAATTTTTACCATTGCCTTCTTCTTATTCTCACGAATCAGTGCTATTACTAGAAAAGTGCAGCTGTATACCAGCTTTTCTAAGGTTATGACTCATAAATTATAATCATCTTAGATTTCTCCTATTTCATCAGTTCAGCACCCTATAAAACTACACAGTGTATGCAAAAGTTTGACCTCTGACATTCCTTGTTATTCCTATTTCCTCTCAGATAAAAAAAAAGAATGGGATTTTTTAAAAGTCTGTAAGATATTGGACAGAATGCATGGACAAGTTTATGAACACCTTTAATGTGTATGTATTCCTCCGATTTGCATTAGTTTTCAGCTGAAATCACTTTTGACTGAAATGGGTTTGCCCCTAATAAAGGAATCTTTTTGCATTCTGCTCTTTTGTTATCTGCCAGGGACTTTCTAGGAATATCAGTACAGGTTAGAGAAGTCAGCATCTTCATTATACTGCCCCTCATCTCAATTCCAAAACAAAGTAGGCAGTTGAGATTTTTTGAATGGTGGCTCATAGCTGGAAAGTTAAAGAAGTAATTCTCTAGAAACATGTTTCTACAGGCCTCCTTGGTGAGGAAAATTATGATAGGACAAGTGCACTCTTTATTGCAGTTCAAATATAAAGATGGGATGCAGTCTAGTAAAAAGCTAAGGGTTTGTACTGGAGAGCTAAGAGGCCATGCATGAGGGACAGAGTAGAAAGCATTATAATGAAAGCTTTCTTTTTATTGGCCTAATCTGCTCTGCTCATAGTCATAAATTTAACTTTTGCTGTAAAAAATGGCATCAGTTTTGCTCTTATAATTCCACCTACATACAAATATTTTCCATGTTAACTCAGAGTATTTTATGTTTCAGATTGTAATTCCCCATACAGAAAACAATGCAAAATTTAATATTAATGTATGATTAAGACAATAAGGTACAATCCTTGGGGCTATGCAGTAAGCACATGGCAGATTTTGTAGACCATTAAAAAGGTAACATTTGCTTTATTTTTCAGACTGTACAAGAAAATAATACATTTATGATGGGCTAACAGCTGTTCGATTTTCACACGTTTAAAAATATATGTATATTAGCATCTTTCCATTCTAAACCAACCTGCTACAATATTGTATGCATTTCCACAGTTTTTTTTAATCGAGTCAAGGTAGTTTCTTATTAAAAAAATCCTGAATAGAGAAAGCAAATATTCTCTATAGCCGGTGGAGAACAAAGGAGAATGAACGCTAAATGAATCAAAATATAATGTATTAAACTTTAACTTTTCCAAAACAAAATTGTCCAAAATCATCTAATTTTTTGGCAATATTTTTTTGTTTTGCTTAAGCACCAGAAGAAAAGGAAAAATATTAGTCTCAGAGTTGTTCACTATCTTACCTAATAAAATAGGCTAACCAACATGAAATGATAAAAAATGTCTTAACAAACAGCAAGGAATAATTTTTTACATCTCTGGAAATTCGTGCAACATATCTGTAGAACTGTTATCATGTTCATCCCCTACTCATACTCTTTTCCAGTATACTGGCCAGTATCAGATACAAGACAGTGTAAGCATTGACCTCTTGCAATTCTTGCAAACCTTGTATATTCTTCCTTTCCCCTCTTGTTATCTCCTAAAGTTGTGCTTTATCATTACCTTAACATAATCCATCAACACAAAATAAAATATATTCCCAAAGAAATATCAGATCTCTTCAGGCATAAAATAAATAAATAATATTAAATACTTAAAGCATACTTACAGCAAGAACTAACAATATAATTTTGCCAGATTTCTAAAGTTTCATTAATGCAATCTTTAGGCCAGTATCAAAAACAAAGAGACAAGTAGTTGTTTCTTCTTCAAGGGGTGACAAGGAAAAGGCCTTATTGCTTTCATATGCTCCGTATTGCATTTTTTTGCTGTAGAAACATAGGAGCTGGAGATTTCTTCTAATTTCCAAATAATAAGTTCTACGTCATTGACGTATACAAAATAAAAATGGATATTCTTTCTCTCTTAGTACTTTCTTTGTTAAAAATATAATCAGAGTTAGAACTGTGGAGGAACCAGTCAAAGTCAAATACTACTTATCCTGCCGGCACTATTTAGCCTTCATAAGTCTTCAAAACCTAATTTAAAGCCAAGACAGTTTAGATACTCTAATTCCAGGCCAGTTATTCAAAGCAAGCTACAAATAACTCAGCTTCTTGCCATTCTAGTTTAATATGGACTTCTGGTATGAAACATGAACATACGCTTCCTTTTCAGACTTTGATAATTTTATGCATTAGACTTGGAATTATAAAGAACAGAAGTAATTTCCTGTTTTTCATTCATTGCGTTATTATACAAGAGACAGCTTTGAGTGCTGTGTACATGTCTCACTGGTGGGCCTTCAACCTCTAGAAATTCCCAAGATCATATGGCACAGGTCATTATGCACCAGCATCTCGGAAGTCACTGGAGAATCTGAGCCCCTGAAGATTCAGGACAAGAAACAACAATACTGTATTTGGAGTAATTATGTCTTAAAATGAATGCAAATGGAAACTATTTTAAGAAAAGTCAAAATAAACAATCAAGAAAAGTGTTATCCTCATCAAATCCACACTCATGTAAGTACAGCCTTTGTAATCTGTAGATATTGACGTGTTTCTCTTCAAACCTTTATCTCTGATGTCACAAAGGATATGGTCACTCCTTTTACACTCCAAAAGGAGGATACTCCCTTCATGTATACCAGTTTGTAGGACCGATCTACCACGCTACACTAGAAGTCAAATTAAGTCTTACAGAATAGGAACAGTAAAAAATTATTTGGGACAGTACATGGTTCGAAGTCAGGGGGAATTAGATCATTAATGTTTCTTTTGGTGCAGTGTCCTGGTTTCAGCTGGGATAGAGTTGATTTATAGCGTCTGGTCTGATGCTGTGTTTTGGTTTTAGGAGAAAAACGATGTTGACAATACACCGATGTTTTGGTTGTTTTTGAGCAGTGCTGTACAAAGCCAAGGATGTTTAAGTTTCTCAGCTTCTTGCACTGTTCTGCCAGCAAGGAGGCTCTGGGACACAAGGAAATGGGAGGAGACAGAACCCAAAGAGCTGACTTAAACTGATCATAAGGATATTTTATATCATATGACATCATGCAAAAAAAAAGCCTTGAAAGATGGTTAGGAATTGGCTAAATAAGAAGCCACTGCTCAGGGACTTACTGGGCATCAGTGTGTAGGTGGAAAGCAATTCCTTGTGCATCACTTGTTTTGTATATATGTATACGTATATATATATATAATTATCATTACTATAATCTTTTTTCTCTCCTCCTTTTCTGTCTTGGTAAATAGTTTTTATCTCAGTCCATAAATTCTACATTGTTGTTGTTTGTTTTTGTTTTTGTTTTTTTTTTTTAAATACTCTCCCCTGTCCCACTGCGAGGAGGGCAATGAATGAATGACTTTGTGATGCTTAGCTACCTGCCAGATTAAATCATAGCATGAGTGCATCTTCTTTGCTGGCCAGAAATGGTTCTGTCCTTGCGGCAAGGATCTACTGAAATTTCTTCTGGGCTAACCTTTCTTTGCTCTGGTTTCCAACATCAGACGACTGTTGTCATTTAGGTTGATTCCTTGCATTTTTTAATTGCTCAACACTGACATTTTTGCATGTATGGTAGTCACGATCCTAATTAAAAAAATGAATGGTACTACTTGCAACCTGTAGTATGTCCATTCTCCTTAATGACTCCTACCATCTAAGTATATCTTTGAAGTGGAAGACTTGTACTACAGCATTTGCAGACTCAACATGAAGAACATGCTGTGAAATATTTCCTATTATAATATTTCTTTGTTGAAAATTATGTCTGGCATTCATACAATCTATACAAGGGTTGGAAATAAGAGAGAAGGAAGGAAATTATAAAATAACCAATACTTGAAAAATCTGCACAAGTCTGGATTTTTTTATACCGCACTTAGAAAATATGAGATGCACGTTTCTTCACTTTACTGCAGTATTGGTACCTCCGACTACAATAACCACAGAAACCTCAGAAAATAAATGTCAAGTCTCAAGTTTCAATGAATAAACACTGGGGGAAAAAAAGTGCACACACACAAAAAAACCTGGGAAGATACAACTCAGTATGTGTGTGCATTTATGCATGCAGCAAAATACTTTGATCTTAGAGTTGTTTTACTTTACTAAACTATATGCCCTTAAACAAACTGGTATGTAAGTAAAACTTTAATTGAAAGACAATCTTGGTGAAAACTGATATTTCCTTTACAGAGTGCCTCCCCTGAGACACTAGGGTTATTTAAGAGTTTTAAATTCCACATGTGGATTTTACTTTGACCTGCAAGAGCAGTTTGTTAAGAATTGATTTCCCACTATTACCATACTTTGCATAAAACAGTTAGTGCTGTCAGGTTTTTACCTTTGCACAACTGATTTCAGAATTTGTGTGTTAATAAACTAACAATACAATAAAGTAGTAGTAATTACTGCTACTACTGCTATAATAGTGACTGTTGCCTTTCACTTCATCCAAATATAATTTATGTTAGGAAGAAAGATTTTTGGCTTTTTAGGAATCGAAGGAATTTTTTTCTGGATTTTTTTCCTGTTGTTTAAACATAATTTATGGAGAAATGTAAATGTATGCATCATTTTACAAAGGTGGTATAAGATACGTTCATTACCCTGAAACATTCACAGTCTAAAATAGAAAAACAATAAATGAAGACCAGACTCAGGAAAACAATTTATACAGAGTGGTGTGAGAAAGAAGAAAGAGGAGGAGACAAAAGGAAAATTGGAAAAATATCTCCTTATTGAGGAAGACATCTTATGGAAGCTGGAGACTGTGATAGCAATTTAGAGATTGCTTTAGTGCATTATCTGACCAGTGACACATACTCTTACTCCAACTCTGAGAAAAAGTGAAAATAAAAAGCAGGAGTAGGAGAAGGATACAGAAAGGCTACAAAAAAAAAAAAAAAAAAAAAAAAAAAAAAAAACTTTGGGAAGAACAAAGGCAGTGAGTGAGAATGGCATACCTCAGGGCTAAGGACAAGGTCACTTGAGGTTGACTTGCATCCATGAAAACATCAGATAGTGTTCTCTGAATATTGACTAGATACATATCAAAGCATCTTTTTAGCTTTGGGAATGATATTCCAAGTTAAGGTGAAAGCATTCCTTAGAATGCCAGCATTAATTCTTTCATTATTGAACAATTTACTTCAATCTGTGTAAATTACCTTTTCCAAAAGACATAAAAAGTGATCATTCTATGCATGGAGTGCATGTCTCTTTTCCATTTTTGCTGGCTGTACTTTTAAAACCCATCATGAAACGTCTTTCTAGTGAGTCTGAAGGCAGAAAATCAGCCTGTAACCTCTACTCCTTTGGTCTAAAGACTTAATCTAGCATCTCTTCCCCTCTTTTCTTGTTAGTTAATAGGGAATAATAATGAGCCCTGTAAGATGCAGTGTGTCAGGAGTGCTTTATTTTCTCAGCGGTGCATTTTGAATTGCCCATTTCTGGTACAAGTATTGACATCTTGTTTAGAAAATGCTGTGTGTTCACTCTGGATGCTTCACACAGGGGTTGGCTGAGCTGTGTCCATGTCTGGCATTCAGCTGTGATTGTACTACTGAAGTGACTAAATACCCAGCAGTACAGTAAGTAAACAGGCTGACAAACGTTGTACTGTCTGCTGTTTTTGCTATTAAAGAGTTAATCTATGCACTGCATATCAGATAGCTAAATGCAGGCCCCAGTACACAGTTCACAAACTAGGCACTTTCTCAGGAGCTGAGAGGTTCCTCTGGAGGAACACAGCTCTTTAGAGCTGCTATGACTGGAGTTCAGGCTTTCTCATTCAGAAACAGACCCCAAATGTCTGAGACCATGAACATTCTGATGTTGAGAAAATGGTCAGACGTTGTACTTTTGTCTTCTGCCTGTTTGTAACAACTTGTTGTATAATTAGTGATGAATCATTGCTATATTTTATTAATATTACAATTTTATGAATTTAAGAATGAGATATTTGTTGACAATGTGTAACACTTAACATTCCCACATGCCTAATCTGCTAGAAAAGATTGGTTTAAGCGAAAAAATGTGCTTATTCATGTAGCTGGAACATAAGAAGAATATTTGAAATATAAGACCAGACATTTTTGCAAACTGTTAAAGAAACATACAAGTAAAAATATTGATTTTGGAGCACAAACAGCCTTTGAAGAAAGTTAACCTGGAAATTATCTTAGGGAACAAAACAGTAAATTGCAACCACAATTACCGATTTCTATTTTTTTAACCCATTGAAGCAATAATTTAGTTGTGGTGCAAATTTAAGAATGATAATCAGAAAAGGAATGCTTATAAATTGTTTTCCTACTTAAACTGACATTCAAGACCCTCTGTTTTATTTTTCCTGCTTGGAAGCAATAGTTAGACACAACGTCCAAAAAAACGTTCCAGCTACATTTTTCCGACTGATAACTTGACACTTAAAAAAGGACCTGACAAAAATCTAAGAGATTCCATCACTGAATTCGAATATTTTTTTCCCTACTGAAGTTCTCTGAATCAAGTGTACAAAACCCTGAATGAAGGGCTTTGTAAAATGCTACTGCAAAAGGTAAAAATTTTTCCATATATTTTCTTTCCCACATCTTCATTTTAGCTTCCTTTTCCACTATCAAAAGCAACTGTTTTTTTGAAAGGCAGAGTGCAAAACTCAGGTTGCTAATTTTATGGCAGCTAATAATAAAGTATTATGCATTTTCCAAGTACAGAACCTTTGAAATGTTTTCTTCCCTGGCATCTGATTTATGTTTTTAAATCAGCTTTGCCTAGCAAAACTAAATTATAAAACAAAGGAAAAAAAAAAAAAGATAGACATGTACTGTTTAACATGGCTGTACTTTTCACTAGCAAGTAAATACCATTAAGAGTTGCTGTTTACACAGTCAGTTCCAAAATTAAAACAAATAGTCTTTAATTGAGGGTGCTTTTAAGCACTGACTTCAGCAAAACTGTCTGGGACATTAGTTACAGAACAATCACTGACTATGACTTGAAAACATGCAGAACCTGTTTTTTATCAAAGAAACTGGCTTTGTATTAAATCTATTTTACAGTTTTTGTCTCCACAGTCTATCTGATAATGCAGCATGGAAATTCTGTAGTTTTTTTTTTTTTTTTTTTTAATAACAAGATAATCTCTACCTGTAGGGAGACAAAGCAAACAAAAAGTACTTTCAAAATCAGTATTTCTGGTTGCATGACTTGCAGGGCCTTCAAACAGTGCTGCTTACACAAATCTAGTCACAACCCACATGCTAGATCTGACAAAGAGCTGAAACTATGATCTCGGCAGTAAGTGTAGAAGAAAACATCAGCCTATCCTATCAGTGTGATTGGGTGCAGCAGGATTTCCTAGGGGAAATGGATCCAAGTTGAAGGAGGGAAGATTTAGGTTGGATGTTAGGGGGAAGTTCTATACAAGGAGAGTGGTTAGGCCCTGGAACGGGCTGCCCAGGGAGGTTGTGGATGCCCCGTCCTTGGACGTGTTCAAGGCCAGGTTGGACTGGGTCCTGGGCAACCTGATCTAAATGTGTATGTTTGGTGGCCCTGCTAGGCAGGGGGGTTGGAACTACATGATCCTTGAGGTCCCTTCCAACCCGGGTGATTCTGTGATTCTGTAATTCCTCTAATTTCCTCTACTTCCGACAGCAATACAGATCAAATTGTCCTGAGAATTCAGATACTAAAGAGTTATAGATTGTGATTCACTGGCATAACTTGATCTCTTAATCAGGGAGTTACTCTGGCCACACTCTGGCACGCAATAAAATAGGCACCAACAATTTGCATGCGCATATGTTTTCATTAAGGTAAGAATTTCGAAGTAATAAAGACTATAGCATTGGTAAGACTTGTCTAAATCATGAATATGATTGCAAATTGGGCACTCTGACATAGCAGGGAACCACACTGATATGCATTATGAGTACTGAAGAATTAGAGACCAAATTTCTATCTTTATATCTGTCATGGGGGGATAATTCTGCAGAGACCTGCCTTTGTATTGTCTGTGGTAGGCCCGGAAGTTTCAGATCATTGTTTTCTGATTTTGGTTTTGTCTGGTTTTTCATTTTGTTATTGTTATTTTTTGATATTGTTTTTTGTTTTGATTTAGGTTT
Source organism: Centrocercus urophasianus (assembly GCF_019232065.1). Taxonomy (NCBI): domain Eukaryota; kingdom Metazoa; phylum Chordata; class Aves; order Galliformes; family Phasianidae; genus Centrocercus; species Centrocercus urophasianus. The sequence goes on from NW_024884609.1 coordinate 12,991, forward strand.
TTGTTTGTTTTCGTTTTTGTTTAACTTTGGAATAAGTTGGTGACTCTAAACAGTCACAGCCAAACTGAATTACATAGAAAGCACAGGAACATGACAGCAGCTAGATAGACAGCCCTCCAGAAAGTGTTTATGTTAGTTAATTGAGTAGCTGAACAGTTAAAGGATACTCTGTGTTTGTATTACCAGAATCTGATTCATTCCGAATAAAATCTTCAAATGTGGGTAATTTTAAGCCAAACTAAAGCACGCTGAATATGTGTATGTTATTTTAAAGGCCCTTTCTCCTAGCACTGCAATAATAGCAATTTTTATGTTGACAACCTTGTTCGCTTAGGCTACTTCATAGTGACGGAGGGAATTTAGCATTTCAATTATCTTTGGCCACAGAAAAGCATACTTGAATCTAAACCTGTATATTAGGCACTGATGCAAGTGCTGCATTTTAATTCTCTATGTCTGAACATATATTTCCTGTCCTAGATATCAAAGGTGAAGACTCTATATGAAGTTATAGAATCATAGAATCGTAAGGTTGGAAACAACCTGCAAGATCATCTAGTCCAACCATCCTCCCATTACCATTGCTACCATAAGCCTCTAAACAACATATCATAGCTCCTCATCCAGACGCCTCTTGAACACTGCCAGGGACGGTGACTCCACCACCTGCCTGGGCAGCCATTCCAGTGCCTGACCACTCTCTGAGAGAAAAAGTTCTTCCTTATGTCTAATCTAAATCTCCCCTGGTACAATTTGTCTGTTTATTGCCTGGGAGAAGAGGCCAAACCCCTCCTCATTACAACCTCCCTTCAGGAAGTCGTAGAGTGCAATGAGGTCTCCCCTGAGCCTCCTCTTCTCCAGACTGAACAATCCCAGCTCCCTCAGCCACTCCTCATAAGACTTGTGCTCCAGACCCCTCACCAGTTTCGTTGCCCTTCTCTGGACACGCTCCAGGGTCTCAATGTCTTTTTTTTAGTGAGGGGCCCAAAACTGAACACAATACTCAAGGTGCAGCCTCACCAGTGCTGAGTAGAGGGGGATGATCACCTCCCTGCTCCTGCTGGCCACACTATTTCTAACGCAGGCCAGGATGCCGTTGGCCCTCTTGGCTACCTGGGCACACTGTCGGCTCATGTTCACTTGAGCATCAACCAACACCCCCAGGTCCCTTTCCTCTTCACAGTCATCCAGCCACTTATCCCCAGTCCTATACAACTGCATGGGGTCATTGTGACCAAAGTGCAGGACCTGACAATAGGCCTTGTTGAACCTCATCCTATTCACCTCAACCCAGTGATCCAGTTTATCTAGATCCCTCTGAAGGGCCTCCCTACACTCAGACAGATCGACACTACCTCCCAACTTGGTGTCATATGCAAACTTACTGAGGGTACACTCAATGCCTTCATCTGGGTCATCAATAAAGATATTAAAGAAAATGGGTCCCAGTACCAACCGCTGGGGGACACCACTCGTAGCGGGTCACCAGCTGGACTTTGATCCATTAACCACTCGTACCCTTTGGGCATGGCCTTCTAGTCAGTTCCTTACCCAAAAGAGTACCAGTCCAGGCCACGAGCAGCCAGTTTCCCCAGAAGAATACTGTGAGAGACAGTGTCAAAGGCTTTGCTGAAGTCTAGGTAGACTACATCAAAAGCCTTTCCCTCATCTATTAGGCTGGTCACCCAGTCGTAAAAGGAAATGAAGTTGGACAAGCAAAAACTTCCTCTCATGAACTCGTGCTGGCTGGGAAATTGCATTTGATTGAATTTGAATTTGAAGCTATTTACAGTTGGTATATCAACTTTATTGGTTGCATTCATGATTTTTTTGCTCCAAATGGCAAGCCATATCTTCTGACAGATTCCTGTGTTGAATTTCACACAGAATCATAACATTTTTAAGGTTGGAAAAGCCCACTAAGATCAGCTAATTCAACTGTCAACCCATCACTCATGCTCACTAGGCTATGTCTCTGAGTGCCATATCTGCAAATTTCCTGAAAAACTCCAGGAATGGTGACTCCATCACCTCCCTGGAAAATCTGTTTCAATACCTCACCACACTTTCTGAGAAGTTTTTCCTAATATCCAACTTGAACCTCTCCTAACTTGAGCCATTATCTTTTGTCCCTTTTTTGTAGATGGGCATTAAATTAGCAAATTTCCATCTGTCTAAGATCTCCTTCTTTAAGCAGGACTGCTGATAAATAATGGAAAGTGGCTTGGCAATCACTTCTGCCAACTTCCTCAGTGCTCTCTGATAGATTCCATCTAGTTCCATGGACATTTTATTATTTAAAATAATTCTTCAAAATAAAGATATATAAAACTTACATAAAACTATATATAAAATTTATGGCATGCATTTTTCTATCCCATTATTAATCCCTAGTAGCAGGAAAAAAAAAAAAAAGCAGCAAAACATTGCTGTTTTGTGATTTTGCCATGTAAATTTTCTATGAGTATTTTATGAAATTATTTCTTTTTAAAATTTTTTTTTTATTATTTTCCTTCTTCCTTTAAAATTTGCAGAACAAAATACTTTATTTTAATGAAGAATATATATATATATATTTAGATAACTTCTTTGGTATAAAATCCCCAATATATATAATGTAATATTTTCTTGGTATAGCTACTGGGTTAACAGTACCTGATTTTAGGGACTTCTGCACAATTAGCACTGCTTTGCCATGGCCATGAAATTCTTTGCGAAAATAAATGTTCTCATTCTTTCAAAATCTTATCTTTTAATGAACTACATCTAATGAATGCTGTCAAAGAAAGATGTGATGCGTAATAATCTGACATGTCTGATAAAAAGCCTTGGATTTTTAACAATCTCACTGTTAATGTGAATGAAGAGCTGAAAGTACTTACCTCAAAAGTCAACAGATTGACCTTATAGGAAACCCAACTTGATTTTAGTAGAAGTCATACATCCAGACTTGAGGAAGTTTATGCCAAAACATCTATGTTTCTTTCTCAAAAAGTTCTGATTTTCCTTTGTTAGCTTCAGTCTTTTCCTTTCAAATAGTCTCTACAGTTTTCGAGAGAATATAAGGATTACTGGCAAAGAAATTTTCACCTAATATGAAGGTACTTTGAACTATTGGAATATTGGCTTCCTAGTAATGGTCTGCAACATCTGTAAGTCTTGAATGGATCTCTTTTTTCTTGAATGTAACACTATAAACTTCATGCAGTGGAATTCCATATGCATTGCTTCATCTATTCCATGTAACATATATAGGTTGCTTCAAAAGTAATGTCTCCATTGTTTCAATGGAAACAACAACAGATACAGAGAACAGAATAACACTATTTGATACCACATTCTCAGCTACGCAACACTGTTTCTCAACATTGATACTACCATTAGCTATTTAATTTTCACCAGCGATGAACAGGACTCTTCATGCCTTGCTTGTTCAAAAATTTTTTGCCAGTTTAGGTAACCCACTGTCGCTGTTGCTACTGCTGAAATGGACCACCACCACCTCACTCTGCTCACATCCACTGTTTGGCCTCTATTAACATTCATCAAGCATAATGAATGTCAATGAGTGCCATTATTTCTGCATAGAAGAATTCAATGACACACCTTTATTCGTACACTCTTCCTTGTCAGACACCATTTGTCACACTGTCTCTCCACTGCCATCCATAGTATGACAACAAAATGTAATGGAATATTGGTGGAAAGATTCAGCCTCTACCGCCATACCACCAGCATCTGCCTCTGACATTGTGGTCCAAAATAATAAAATAGGAGGCATTACTTTAGATGTAGGCCTCAAAATACCACAGAGTAGTGATAGCTCATGTTCTGGGCACACTGAGCACAGGCTAGTGAGTACTGTACCTTCCATCTCTGAGGGTTTCTCTGCTATCTCTTCATTTTCTTTCAGGTTAATCAATTTGGTTTGAGATTGCTGTGCGCTCAGGTTAGAAAAAGTCCAAGAAATGGTGCGCATATATGATATATAAGATGCAGAAACCTGAAATCACCTCCATCCTGTAAGTCAAGTTTTATGTGCATGTGCACATAAGTCTTTGTGTTTATGTACAAGAATGTATGTGAAAAACATGAATAAAAAAATGAAGCACAGCACACTCTTGAGTTTAAACTATGAATTAGTGATAATTTCCATGAGATTAATGGGGAAATAATTTTCTAATAAATCATGATGTGTCTGTGTTTGTAAATTTAAATATTTTTGACAAAAATATATTTCACAGGTAATAAAGCCAGATACAATTATAATTAAAAAACAAAACAAGCAAACAAAAAAAACAACAACAAACAAAAGCAGATCAAAATCAAACTACAGAGCACATAACATAAACAATATTATTTTGAGGTTTTGTTCTCAAGGTTTTGTTTTCATAAGGAATTTGGAGTGAATCTATTTACTGTCAACTTGCAAGTTAGTAAAAAGGTGGCATAATAGAGCAGCAGATAAAATTTATCCCAGTTTGATGGAGAGTCAGAAGTTGTGCATTAATATATTGTAACCATCTAAAGTTACATATTATTTTAACAGAAATGACTTTTGACGATTCAAAATCAGCTGTGAAGAATTACACACGAAGTGAGAATTGAAATTGCAGAAATTTTCAGACCAAGTCTAGAAGATTCAGAAGAACTGCAGTCTGTCTCATATAGTGTCATGAGTTGAAAAAGATTCTTCCAGTACTTGAGGGAAGTTTATAATCAGGAGGGGAACTGACTTTATATATGGTCTGACAGTAATAGGACAAGAAGGAATGGCTTTAAACTACAAGAGGGGAGATCTGGATTAGATGTTAGGAGGATGTTCTTCACTCAGAGAATGGTGGAGCACTGGCACAGGCTACCCAGAGAAGCTATGGATGCCCCATCCCTGGGGATGTTCAAGGCCGATTTGAATATCCGAGCAGCCTGACCTAATGGATAGCTCCCAAGGGAGGGGGTTGAAACATTAGTTTCTAAGTTATTCTATTGTAGTAGGATTCTACAATATCAGAACATACTTTCATTGAAGACCTCTGAGAACAGTAAGAGAAACTGTCAGAACTCAGGTCTTAACTGTGATCTCTGTGGTACTCATTCTTGCTCTTTGAAGGAAGAACTTCTCATGTCCAAGGTTTCCAGATCTGCCACATGAATTCTTCTGGCACTTCGGTCAAGGAAACATTCTTCTGTAGTTGATACAGTAAAATATTTTTGCTTAAATGTATTTTTAGAGTCTGGACTTTGGTTCTGTATATTTACATATTATTTTGAGGGTAGTACAAATGTCATCATGTTCTAGCACATTATTTTAAACAGTCAAAGTGGAAACTGACATCTCATTTATTACTTTTGCTATTCTTTAAACATTATTATTTCTATTACAGTATATATTGTGTATTACATATATTACAGTATATATTATTGTTGTTACAATACTGCTTCTGAGGTTAAATTTAATAGCATTATATGAAGTGCATCCTCTTATTTGTGTGGATGGAATAAACATTGTGACTGGAACATAGCAAGTTTCACCACTTCCAATATGAAACTGGAGCCAAGAACATGGAAAAGTACCACAAATAATCCTTATAGAGTGTTTTTACCTGTGACTGACTCATCTTCCTAACTATTCACTTAAATTTGTATTTACAGGATAATTAAAGCAAGTGAAAGTGTTCTCATCATACTGGCTTGTGAATAAAATGTACTCCTTTCAAAAAAACTAAAACCAAAAATCAGTCCAGAATATAGCTGTTTAAAAGCAAAGATTCTGGCATGCCAGTTATCACCTAATTAAGTTATCAAAATTAATTCCTTGTGTTTTCATTTTTAAAATATTTTTACAGTAGAAAAAAATCTGTCTCAATTTGTGTTACTTTCTGCAACTTGAATTGTAGCATTATCCATGGCCATGATTTTTATCGATAAGATTAGATTGAGCAAGCTTTATGAATTCAGTGTATTGACTACTTCATATCTATACAGTTACCTTTTAAATAACTTACACATAACCTGTCTAAGACATTCAGTAGTTTGCTTGACAGGCACAGTATTCATTGTTAAGGAGCTGTACTTACTAGCTGTTTTGCCATGTCCTGTACAAAAATAGGAAGAAGACGTTGGACTATAAGATATGACAGAAGACTGACCTACCAGAGGTAGAAAATGGGGCAGAATACACAAGCAGAAAAATGCAATGCTGCAGGATATAGAGGTTGCAGTTCTACAGCTTCATTTTATGCTATCTTTCAGAAATAAAGACTTAATTTGGTAGTCTTATGGATTGATGGATGATCAAATATTTAAGTTTGTTCCCATTCTGCTCCCCATAGCATGTGGGATGTCAACATTGAAAGTAGAGCCTTTGCTAATTGTCAGCCATAGCTAATTCACAATTTCAGCTCCAATCTTTTGTATTTAGGGAAATGCAATTAACTTTCTTTCAATAGTATGCTAAATGTATACATTTTTAATTGCACTGGTTCAACACTGAGTTATTAATTTCTTTTTAAATTTGTTATTTATTTGCTGCTATAGATGTACCTTATGTTGAGTTACAGTCTATATATACCCAGAAAGAATTTTATTCTAACAGTTGCAACAGCAGTTGCTATTGCTTTGTATTAATGATATTCCAACTAATGCTGCTAACTGTAATATTTAGGACAATTCACTAAATCATCCAGAAATGGGGAAAAAAATAACACTGGACACCTGTAGACCTTCTGAAAATGTTTTGATACCATATTTATTTACAACAGCCAGTATTAACTAAATAATTAAATTCATAGAAATATACAGTGATTGTATGTGAAAGCTTTTATAATACCCACTATGGTTGGACATTTAAACCAGATAGCTTACTGCATCCAAAATACAAAGTTTTGGATAGCTGGCATTTAGATGGTTAGCAGCATAATTTACATTAGTAAAATTTTACATGAAAGTGGAATTTTATGCACAGTAAATCATCTCATGGTAAGACTCATGGATGTAAGATATCTGTGTTAGAAAGGGATGGGAGGTGATTAAGATTGAGGGTATCTGCCTGCAGGGATTTTTCATTAAAATGATACTTGCTGTATGAAATGGGACATCATGTATGAAATGGGAAATGGGACATCAGTTTTAAGGTGTTTAATGTACTTGGAGTGGGTATCATTATTTCCAAATGGGAAAAAGATAATCTAAGCAGCCTAAGATGACCAGATGACCAAGACACATAACTTAAAAAATATTCCTTGTCCCATGTGCCTCCCAGCTTAGCAAATACTATACATAAAATTAGGAAAGTGAATGGTGTTGAGTGAGGATATTTTCCTTCCCCAACAAGATTCAAGATCTTGCATCACTGAAATGAGAATAATGTAAGATGCAAGAGTTGAATCCCATGTCTATTAAAAAGATACATAAGCAAATAAAGAGTGAAAAGTTACAACTTTTAGGAGTATGAAGTCTAACATTCTACAAATGTTTGTAGCTAGAAAACAATTCAAACAAGCTTGGTCTCAGATGTTAATTATTACCTTTTAACAACCAAAGCACTCTGGGAGAGGATATATGATAGTGCACATGCCAAAGCTGCAGGAATTCTTGAGTTCTGGTCTCTGACCTGTACAAGTAATTAACTTACTAAAGTTCTTTCAGTTTGCATACCTATAAAATGTGATTACATGTTAGAACTGCTGGGCACTATGTAAGCATATATAAGGCATTATGTGATACTATCCAGTAATCCCTGCACTACTCATCTTCCAGCATTATAATTAGTGATTGAAGTACATGATTGAGAGACCATCAGAGTGCCAAGCACTGCAGTATTCCTTGTAAACTTCTATAGTTTTCTTGAAACAAATTTTGGTTATTTTGGTGCTGAATTTTGCACAATCAGGGATTCATTTTTTCTAACATATTAGGTAAGAAAATTATTCTTGATGTTTGTTGTGTATCAAATATGCATGCTTTATTTTAGAAAGGTAATTTTCTGTGTATTTTGGCATTTACTTGAGAAAGTGGAACTTTCTGAGTTGGAAAAATAGCCACAGATTATCTATCCACAAAGACCTTGGAACACTCAGCTGAACATTGAGGGCAATATTTCACAAGAAGGTGCTAAGTAGTACTAAGATTTTGGAAGATTTGGGAATGATATTTTACTTGCCAAGCAACCCATCCAACCATAATGAAATCCCACCTCTTGCTGGGACGGAATTTTTGCAATGCGTGGTTTGTGTAACATAGACTCTGCCTGTGTGCAAGAATATATTTGATAGTTCAATTTTGTGCTGAGTCTTAGTGTCTTCTTTCCAGTTCCTGACAATGTGAAAAACTGTAAATTTATTTTGAAGTATCTCTGCCTGAGCTGCATTTAGAACTTGATTCCACAACATGCTGAAGAAGTATCTTTACCCCCACAAAATTAGAGATTTGAGGATGCCGTGTGTTATTCTAGAAGGCAAATAAAATAATTGTCTAAATCCACAGTACTGTTTCTAATCACTGGAGCTTTGCCCAAGGGTTACATTGGAGATATTTTTTTTAACCCATATTCAGAAACAATGTATAATCCTGTGTACTTATAAAATTTTTGTTGAATATCGTGCACATTACTATCTAGCAAAAAGTATATTTCTTCTTAAGAAAAATATGTGTTTTTCTTTTGCAATTATTGAACCCTTTATTAACCCTGTTATAATTATTGAACCCTGTCAATTTTAACTTCACTCATATTTCCTGCATCTGAGTGCCAAAATCCATGGCTTTTGTGTTGTTTGGATTGTGGTTAGCCCTGACAGGCAGTAATCTAATGAGAAATTAATGGCCAATATTTATTCTAAAATATCTCCTATATTATATATCCAGATAGTTACAACGTCACAGGGGGTTAAAAGGCAAGAGCATTAATTTCAGAACCTTTACAACTTCGCCTTACACATGATGAGCACCTCTAAATATAACATCAGATTTGGCATGAGGAACACAGGAGTATTCCAGTTTCAATACTTCTAAGCTTCAAGAAGTGCTGATCTATGGCATATCCATCAACAACACCTACTATGTGAGAATTAAATGCATTGTACTAGAAAATGTCAGCTGCAACCCTGTGTATCTTGCTTAACTGCAGCTCAGATTGCTTTTGTTCTGTAAATGTTGTTTTAAAACTTATTTTCATAAAGCCAAAGTACGCAAACAAATGTACTTTAAGGGGCCTCACTAGTGGATTTGAGGCTACTTTTTCCTGACTTCATCATTTCTGCTAGGCACATGTTAAAATAGCATGAAAATAAATGAATGTTTTGCCTGATTTTGGCTTTCAAAAAGTGACTTTAGTTCATGCAGTGGGTCCCAGCTAGGGCAAAGCTAGGGATGAAAAACACATTAATGCCAGACTTGCCCTAAGGTGAAACCTCAAAATTGACCAGCAAAAAGATATTTTTTTCCTTCCTAAATTGTAACTGTTATTAGTATTCCAGAAAATAAACTTCTATGTGGTAAAAACTGAGTCTTAAGGTATACCTGTTATTAGTGTAAACATGAAAAATAAAAATATCTGTATAACAGTTTTAATAAGCAAATACAGTCATTTTTTAATTGTTTTTTTGTTTGTTTGTTTTGATAATAGTAAAAATTTTATTTTTCTGAACTTCCAGCAAGATACTTAATATTCTTTTAGGGAAAAAAATTACTAATGCAACAAGATGCATAATTAATTAATGTGCTTGATAAATGCAATCATGGTGCTGTATAGGCACTTCTAGGAGGAATTTAACATAAAATCTAATATTCAAAATCAATTAAAGAAAGAATAGAAAGACTAAAGTCTGTTTTGCTGATCAATTTAAAATAAATAATCATCCTTTGAGCACTGTTGCCAGAAGACTTCCATTCAGATCAGATCTTTTTTTGTTGCTGCATCACGTCCTTTTATCAGTGATCTGGAGAAACATACACAACTAAATGAGACATGAGTCACATCAGTACAGATACATACGTAAAATCTGAAAATAATTCAAAAGCTGTGACAGTATTAAACAACATGAAGTATAATTACATTGAGGATAAATAGCAGCCTTTCAGTATCTAAAAGGGGCGCTGCAAGGACTATAAGAAAGGATAGACTCTTTAGCAGGGGCTGTTGTGAAAGGTCACGGGGAAATGCTTTCAAACTAAAAGAGGGGAGATTTTGATTGGATGTAAGGAAAAATTATTTACAATAAGGGTGTTGAGGCTCTGGAACAGGCTGCCCAAAGAGGTGGTGAATGCCCCATCCCTAGAGACATTCAAGGTCAGGCTGGGCAGGGCTCTGAGCACTTGATCAAACTGTACATGTCCCTTTTCATTGCAGGGCAACTGGACTAGATGACTTTTAATGGTTCTGTTCTAGAATCTTATACTGTATGATTTTTTTTCTGTATACAATATAGTAAATCATGCTTTCAGATGTAAGGTTTACCAGTATATTGTGAAGTATACTGGTAAATCTATCATTTGTTTTGCCTACAGATTGCAAGACTCCTTTGAAAAGGATTAAATAAAGCACTCTTTAAAATGGCAGTTCTGCAAGATTCCTGTAATAATAGCCCAACAGCAGTTGTCATATGGAGTCATCACCTGGAAGAAGCAGACTGCATAGTTCAAACATAAATACAGCTATGATTGCCGTGCACTGAATGAATGTAAGTGAGGAGGGGACATCTGAAAACTCAGTTTGATATATCTCAATAGATGAACTATTGGACAAGCAGGCAAAGACATGAAAAATCAGTTGAGAAAAACTGAGAACAAGTGAGATTGGGAGTGGCCAAATGGAAAGATACTATGTGCAATAGTGAGAGATGTTTGAGTTGATCAACTAAAATACTGGTTCCGAGTTCACATCCAATGTATTCACCATGATGACCTTCTACTGGAAATCACAACGTGGAGAAGGAGGAAACAAGGGAAAAGAGAAGCTGTCATTTAACCAAGTTTGAAGCAGTAAGGGATATACATAAAATGAATGTGCTATGTTGCTCCGCGCTTGCTCAAAACTGTTGCAGTTTTTTATTCCTGCGCCTAGCGAGTGGTAAATGCAATCATGCTTTTAACTTTTAGATATATTTTGAATATATTTTAACTCTCATCACAATACATGTTCTTAATATAACAATTGTCAGACTCATAGCTTCTTCTGTGTATCTTTTTAAGGAGTTTAAATGACTGGATTTGGTCAACCTTTTACATTTACCCATTTACTATATCATCTAAATGACTGCCAGAAAATCCATTAACTGATGAAGAAAGGTAGTTTTACAAGAATTAGCACACATTCTAATTTTACATGAGCCAAACTGTGAGCATAATCTTTGAGCACTTTGTTCAATGGAGTGATACTTCCCGTACCACAGACTTGATAATATGAATGTGTCTGAATTTGAAAATAAACAATTAAATTTCTTAATGGAAGAATTAAGAAAACAATATTCAGTAATTTTGAGCACAGTGTCTTGGGCAGAGCAATAGAGAGAAAAAGCAGTGGACAGGTTAGGTGTGTCTGTCTTCTTCAAGCACAAATGCTTTCACTGGATTTCTGATAAGGGAGCTATAGCTGTGAATTTTAACTTCTACTATAAAACCAGTATAAATTCCATTTGTGGAACTTAAATAAGCTTTAAATTGAGTTAAACATTGTTCGGTAGGCATCCTATTGATGAAAATGAATTATTCTCAGTAAAAAGCATTGGTTAAATATAGATTAGGTCTCTTTGAAGCAACCTCCATAAAACATAGGAAGGTATGTCTTTACAAGCATAATAGGAAACAATGGATGTACATCATATGTGGCAAAATAATTATGGAATGCAACTTTATCACACGTGGCCAATGTTTCCAATTATTTCAGCAAAATAAAGCCATTTTTTTCCATTAATGATGCTGCAGATAACTCACTCAGTGGATCATTACTGGTAGGAAGACTCTCAATCTCTTTAATGAGGAGTTCACAGGACTTCAAATGATTCTGAGGTAATTATAAAATTGAATCAAAAGTAAGAAAGAAAACTTTCATTGTAGAGGCCTATAACAAGCTACAGTCGAATTGAAGAGTTCCCCAGAGAGTGAATAAATGTGGGTGGCCTTAGTGCATTTTACTTCTTACTGAATATTTAACTGTAAGGATATATTGATAAACTGTTAGCAGTTTCTTCACTGAAGATAAAGAATATTATTTTCTCACAAAAAAAAAAAAGACCATGTATAAATATATGTGGATAGATAAAATGGTTTGCTCTTTGCCTGAAACATTATAAGCATTTCCTTTTTATATTTCTATTGCAGTTTGCAAATGTTAACTGTTAAAATACATGTGTCTGAGTGAAGAGACATGTCAGAATGCCTTCTGTTAATTCTAGAATGTTTTTTGGTCAGCAGCAGAAATATTGACAGACCTTAATAGCCTATGGGTGTAGGGTGACAGATGAAGCCACAACAAAAGTTTCACTTGAATACTGGGTTCAATTCTGATGTTCATATCTCAAAATATGGAAAGGAAAAAAAGAAAGGATCTAAAGATAATGCAAATAATGAAAATTTTGAAAAGAATTGTATTTCATTCAGGAAATACATAAGGGAACAGAAAATACACATTCAATAATGAATCGCATAGAAAAGAAAAACTGTTTTTCCAAATTAATCCTGATACAATACAAGAAAAAATCAATCAGATATAAATGAGAAATTTAAAGAACAATATTGCACAAAGTATTCAACTTTTAGAACTCACTGATTCAAGTATGCCAATAAATAAATGTACACAAAAGTGTCGGAATGGCAAATTGCAACTTCATTTATAAGTATTGGTATATAACCATGAAACATTCCCAAAACAATTTCCTGATACAGTTTGTAAGCACACATCATCAATATCCATTTGCCCAATTGGAGACCATATTGCTAAAACAGGAGTATAGCTAGAAAATGATCTCTATTTCTGCTATTGCACATGGCACTAGCCTTGTAGGAAGCCCTTTGTCTGAGTTCAATGAGCTCAAATACAGGTTTAGTCCTTGGCTGTGCCTGTTGTAATGGTTTCTGAAATTATTTGACCGTCCCATGCTGAGTACATGTATATATTTTAGCCAACCCAGTCTCTGTATAACTTCTTGCCCTCTTGGAAACTCTTGAGTAGTCCATAGCATGAACTCAGATTCTTCACAACAGCCTGCCTGAATATGATTGGATTAGGATACTTGTGTCCACTTCAGATCTAGACAAAAGGTTTTATAAAACCTCTCACAATTTCTTTTGCACAATAACATCCTTTCTAAAACCCAGGACATGATACATTGTTGAATACTTTAAAGATAACTGTGACCTGTTGGCATTAGGGTTTCTTTATATTTTATATAATAGAAAAGGGAAAGAAGCCTGCCTGTACCCTACAGTAACATTTTAGGAATATCAGAGATTCCAATGGCAGCTGAAGGAGTTGCACAAGCTCTGTGAACTGCACATGTAGTGTAAAGCTGTCATATTGTAACTGATAATCTCACTTCAGAAATTAAATGAAGTGAATATCCATTTATTTTGATGTGAATGCTGCAAGCATTGAATTTGAAGGTTATATTTGAAATACCATACTGGAAAGTGGTACTGCAACGACTAGACTTTCTGGTCAACTAGGAAGTGTTGCAATAGGCAGGGAGATTTTAATCTTCAAACGAGAATCTGCAAGCCCAGCAAAGCATGAAGAAGGAGCAGTAAGTACACAGCCCCATTGTATCTGACCTCCTGATAGCCCTAAGATGCAATGCTAAACAATGCACAGACTGGGCCTAATTTACTGGGAATACTATTACAAGTTAAAATAGTACCATGGGAGAGTTGAGGTGTCTGCTCCCTTATAATAAAGATTGCTCTTATAAATCAGTGATAATATCAGACATCTTATATTGTCATGCATTTAAAAAGTGCAATAAAAAGTGTGTCTGAAAGAGTTAATGAGGGAGTTCAAGAGCAATAAAAGATCACAAGACTAGCTGTTTAGCCCAGCCAAAAAAAATGGTGGTAAATTGTAACCAGGTGTCTTTATTTCCTGATTCTCAAAGCATTGCAAACTCAGCAATCTCTGCTAGAGAGAGAGCAACACATAGACTCACAAACACACAAAATTCATCAGATTCACCCAGCCCTAACATGACTACAGACTTACCTACTTATTTTTATTGATTGCAATTGATATCTGTCCCAAGAATTTCTCTTATATAACTAATAAAAGAAAGCTGTGATATAACAGGGCTCAGACATATGACACCATTTCTTTGTTTATTTTTGAGTGCTGAACAGCTTTGCATATTCTGCTACATTATAACACTAATAAATATATGGTACTTCAGCAACTTAATCAGAATATCTTCATATCTTAGCTTCCTAGACCCAGACTAGGGACTGTGTTCCAATTCCAATTTTAAAACTCTATTGTGCTTTTGAAAAGATCTTTTGGCATGAGAAATAAAAGTATAGAGGTATTCAATATATGGTTAATAGACTGCAGGATATGATTCAGTCATTCACATAATAGATGCCTACTGCCCTCTTTAAAGGTACAACATTTCCAGAAATTCTTCATAGGTCTGGCAGATAAGATATAGCACATGCAAAATACTTAGACTGTTGTGGAGAGCTAACTGGAACCTATGGTATCCTGCAACATCTCAAATGGCATTTACCAGCAATGCGTGAGCAATTGAATCAACTCTTTAATTGTCTTCTGAATCATGTATTTTGCTGAGCTGCTCAGCTCAGCTAACAAAAAGTAGATTTGGCAGAGTTCAGAAGGAAATCTGTAAATGAGAGCTTAAAAGGGAAAAAAAGAAAAAAAATGAAAGATGTTAGATGTCAAATGGGAAACGGCTCAAGTGAATTAATGTTTCATTTATTCATAATTAGTTTCTCAAGTTATTTATGAGATTGTGGAAAATAGAATGACTTGTATGGAAAGGTCCTTAAATATCATCTGGTTCCAAATCTTCTGCCATGGATATGGTTGCTACACACTAGATCAGGCTACTCAGGACCGCATCCAACCTGGCCTTGAATATCTCCAGGGATGGGGCATCTGCAGCTTCAAGGGTCAGCCTGATCTGGTACCTCAAACATGCTCTCATATTCCACCCTCATAGTGAAGCATTCCTTCATAATGTAGAACTTAAATATTCTCTCTTTTAGTTTGAAGCCATTAATCCCTGTACTATTACTATCAGATCATATGGAAATCTGGTCTCCATCTTTTTATTATAGGCACACTTTAATACTGGAAAGCTGTGATGAGGTGTTCCCAAAGCCTACTCTCCTCCAGGCTGAACAAGCCCAGCTTCCTCAGCCTTTGTCTATTAGAGAGGTGCTTCTTCAGATGTTTGATTATTTGCCTTACTTTTAGCTAGGACAGAATTACTTTTCTTAAACCATGATATTATTGAAACTTTAAATTTGTGTCATCTGCAGTGATGTGAATATACCATTGGTATGAAATTTAAACATATATGCTTGTTTTAACAACTGTCAAATTGTAAAAACTGTTAGCTATTAAATCACTCTAAAAAAGTATGACATCATGGTAAAAAAAGATCATTCAGAAACATGTGTTGTTTAGTAGTCAGGTAGCTTTTGGACTAGATAACATTTGAAGCCCTTCCCTTCCCTTCCCTTCCCTTCCCTTCCCTTCCCTTCCCTTCCCTTCCCTTCCCTTCCCTTCCCTTCCCTTCCCTTCCCTTCCCTTCCCTTCCCTTCCCTTCCCTCCCCTCCCCTCCCCTCCCCTCCCCTCCCCTCCCCTCCTTTCTTAATAAAAAGGGAGACTATCACTGTATTTTATAAAATAACACAAAAAATGTTTGAATGTAATATAATACACTTTTAAAGTTTATTTTCCTTAATTTACTTTTTTTTTTTTTTAATTTTTGAGAGGGGGGGGAGAAATATTTTAATGTAAATTTCTTACCACATATACAGCAAAAAAATCCACATATATGAAGATTGCTTGTATTCTGACACAAAACAACGAAACCAAAGAATTTCACGTTCTTGAGTAGTCTGCCATATGTTTTACCACACAGCATCTGTTTTCTCAAATTAAAGACAATTTACTCACAAACCTCAGTGGTTTGGAACTGGCATTTTTTAATTTAAGATTATAAAGATTCTTGCTTGCATTTGTTCTCCTTGCACTGTTCATCTGAGAAGTATGTTTGCAGAAGTGGAGGCAATTGAGCCATAAATAACAAAAGAGGCACTTCCAAATCTTTTTCAAAATAGAGAACTTTTTACAGCAATTGGTCTTGAAATAAACTCTCTTCTCTCAGAAAACAAATGCTTGTTCGTTGTTATGGTTTTTTTTTTGTTTGTTTTTGACAGAACTTTTCAAGCAGTGTAAGAAACATTTTCACCTTGTGAAATGACATGTTCAGCAGTGCTATCCACAGAGGTGTCACCATGATTACTTTCACGAGATTACATCTTTGCTGACTTGTTGATACTGAATCTCTTCAGTGCAAGGTTTCCCCAACAGAGAAACAAAGATCTCTGTTAAATATTTTTAAAAGTAAGTAATATCAAGAAGGAATATAATACTCAATACTGTTTCAAAAAGACAGTTTAGAACACATGGTCTGAATGCATATTTCTCGTTTACATTGCTCACATGGCTACCGTTTGAGTATGTGCTACATGTATCACAAACATTATATTCTAGCAGAAAATTCTTTAAGTAAAATGATTACTCTGAAGAACTAAAATTTTTCCTATAACCTAGACTGCAAAATTTATCCATATCTTCTTTTTCTAAACCATGTAATTCATCAGGACTGTATGCAACCACAATATAAATACATAGGCCATGCTTTAGAACATGAAAAATAACAAGAAGGAATTTGAAAAATAACAAGAGATTCAATAATTATTTTGGTCAGAAGAGACTGGCAAGGGAGAGTATATGACCTCTGATAAATGAGAAAGGAGAAATGGCAATGACAGACATATATGAGGCTGAGGTGCTCAACCAGTTCTTTGCTTCCATCTTCACTGGCAATTGACTTTCCTGTGTCTCTCAAGTCCCTGAACTTCTAGTCAGGGGATAGGGGTGCAATATCCTTCTCTCTGTAAGAGCAGAGCAAGTCAGAGACAGCCTCGTGAAACTGAATGCATATAAGCCTATGTGGCCAGATAATGGAACTGGCTGATGTGGTTGTCAAGCCATAGTATTTGAAAATTCGTGGCTGTCAGGTAAAGTCTCCATGACTGGAAAAAGGAAGAAAACATCACTCATCTTTAAGAAAGGGAGAAAGGAAGACCCAGGGAACTATAGGTCAGTGATCCTCATGCCTGTACCTGGAAAGGTCATTAAACAGATCTACAGGAAGGGAAGACATATTAAGGTACGTATGAGACAAGAAGGTGATCCGGAGCATGACTTCACCAAGGACAGAGTGTGCCTAACCAATTTGATGGTCTTCTATGATGGAATGACAGCACTGGTGGACAAATAAGAGCAACAGATGTCATCTACCTGGATTTGTGCAAGGCCTTAGGCATGAATTTCCAAGCTGTAACATCATAAATTTTCCTGTAGCTTCCCTTTTCATTTATAGAAATTATAGTAAAAAAATACATTATCTCATATTTCAACTTAACATAGGATGCAGACATTATCTACATTTTATTAGATTTCATTAAAGCTTTTCATTCATAGAATCATAGGATCACCAAGGTTGGAAAAGACCTACAAGATCATCCAGTCCAACTGTCCACCTATCACCAATAGTTCTCACTAAACCATGTCCTTCAACACAACGTCTAAACATTTAAACACCTCCAGGATTGATGACTCCACCACTTCCCTGAGCAGCCCATTCCACTGCCTGACCACTCTTTCAAAAAAACAGTATTTCCTAACATTCAGCCTGAACTTCCCTCTGGAGAGATTAATTCAATTAAGTATACCAAAGCATGAAATGTCTTCATAATTGCTTTTATTTTCCTTATGACTCAGATTATGCTAATATGAAGAAAAATGCACTTCAATATGGCTGCTCTATAAAATGGAGCTACAGCTTGTTGTTCCAGGACAAGGCAGGAGTGACTTCAGTTGGGAAGTCAAAGCAGGGAGGGTTTTCATAATGCTCAGTGCTCAGGGACTCAAGACAATAATTCTTGCTTGTTACATAAATGCCACTCTGAAATTCCCCAGCTATGTCTTTCCTTCTCATTACCACATCCTTCCTGTTACCAGGTAAAAATATAAAGATGTATGCAAAATGACAGGATACTGTGGCAGAGAAGAGGTAACTGGTGCAATGTTTATGCTTTTCACTGCTGAACTAAAAGACCTGAACAGAGCCTCTTTTCCAAGCCTATTAATTATCTCCTCCAATGTGGAAAATAAAAACAAAAACACTGTATTTAATTATTGTGTGGGAGCTGTATGGCAAATACGTTAAAAAGGAATAAAAATCCTCCACCGTGCTGCAGGCAATTCTTCTGTTTCAATTTTTACATTTGTGACTGAAATTATGAATTTTATGAGTTCCAGCTTTATTTTATTGGTTGTTACTACTATCTTCCGTAGGGTGGATATCTTTTGTGGTGAAGGATGTATTTTCTGCTTGGCTAAGATTCTATTTCAGTTTTCAGATGCCCTTGTCATATTGCATTATTTATTAAAGAGGAAAAGATTAAGACTTTTCCTTGAAGAGTTTTAAACACCTTGTTAAAACTTTCTTTTCTTTTCTTTTCTTTTCTTTTCTTTTCTTTTCTTTTCTTTTCTTTT
>NW_024884609.1:31886-39855 GCF_019232065.1 Centrocercus urophasianus
TTTTTTTTTTTTTTTTTTTTTTTTTTAAGTACATAGCTCCATAGAGGTTTCTCTATGATAAATTGAAATTTAATTCTGGTATGCACACTTCCATTCAACCATCACCTTAGGAATTCATATTTATATCACTTATATTGTTTTATATTCAGTTCTAAGCTTTTGCATTTCTCTTGAGCCCAGTTACCACTGAAAGAATATATATATTTTAAGAAGTGGGACTTTCTGAAAGTGCCCTGTCAGCTGTTTGGAGAGGAACCAATACACTGTAGAATTTATATATGTTCAAATAAATAAATATGTATATGTATATGAGTATGTAGAAAGAATGTTAGGTGGGGGTAGATGAGTGAAAAAAGAAATTAGGAAGATAAATGACAGGAAATCTCATGTATCTTGGTGTAGGGGGAAGAGAATGCCTGTGAAAGGGAAGGTGGAAGGGGATAATAATTCAGCTTTTGTTTTCTGAAGTTTCTCTTGAGTGGGCAGACACTGTTCCTCTTGAAATCAATAGGCATCTGAGTAAGTATAAAGTACAGGTCTCATCTGATAGATTGAGAAGTAAGTTGTATAACAGACTTAAGTGATATTAATGGAGGGGAAAAAGTTCATTTATCTTGACTCATAAATCCAGGCCTTTCTTACTGCATGCGCAGCGTCTCGTTTCAGGAGATTCCTTTGGCTCCACTGCTGCTTGCAGCTACTGGTCCCTTGCTAATGCTGCAGTGAGGAACTTATGGAAGAGAGAAAAAGGCAATGGTTCTAGCATTCAGTCCTGCAGTGCTTCAGAATAAGTGCTGCAAGTTCACAGGCAATATATTTGGTGGAAAGATAAATCTATTTGTCTTTTGAAGAAAAACTTCCCTTGTGAAAAAATAAACAGTATTTCCTAATAGGAAATATACATGTGAACCTGAAAGAAACTCACATCTTTTTCTCAGCTTTTTCCTCATCAGCTTTCTCAGAAATTCAATCAAGCACAATCAGTTTACAGAGTCAATTGCTTTAGAACAAAGTTGTGTAGATACGTATACCTCACTTTGGATGTGCCTAAGGAAATGCTAACTTGCTGCTCCAGAAAGAAAATGCTTCAGTCAGGTCCCTGTAAGCTCCAGGAATTTTTCCCTCAAAAGATGTGTTTTTGGCACATGAGACTGATAAAACTTGTTCAAAGATCCTGCAGGTTAATACAGAAAACACAGTGCTCTATACCTGTTAATACAGAAACACTGAAAAAATGTCAGAGATCCACCTTTCCTACAAGGAAGAAGGACATTATTACTGCTTTTTATCTTGCTCCACAGCTGCAGCTCTGAGTAGTTTTTCTTGTATTCCCACATTACATTGTGGGTGACATGGTCTGTGGAGGCAGGACAAAGAGAAATGGCTATAAACCAGAGCACAGGAAGTTCTACACCAATATGCAGAAGAACTTCTTCACATTGAGGGTGACAGAGCACTGAAACAGGATGCCCAGGGAGGTTGAGGAGATATCAACTTCCTTCTCTGGAGATCACACAGAATCACAGAATCACAGAATCATCCGGGTTGGAAGGGACCTCAAGGATCATGTAGTTCCAACCCCCCAGATATTTGAGATATGAATAGACACTGGGACGCATACATGTGCAGCCTGCTGTAGGGAGTTTGCTTTTCAGGGGGTTGGACTCAGTGATCTCTAGAAGTCCCTATCAACCCCTACAATTCTGTGGTTATGTGATTCTGTGATTATAATTAATATTGTATGTATGTTTTCCCACTGATTGCTGAAAGTTGGCAAATCTATAGTTACTTCATTTTTATTATTCACAACAACATTTCAGCCTTTGAGTGTGCCAGCCACTAACTGCTGTGGAGTGAACTATCACGCACCATTAAGGTTTGAAGAACCATTGAGTACTATGTATTTCCATTGACTAGTACAATGTTAGTATCCCATGGATAGTCTGATGTTTCCAGGTACAGTTCTGAAAGACTACTTTTACAGACAGCAGAAGTATGCCTTTCACTAGTTAATTCCAAGTCTTTAATTTATGGCAATTGAATCAGATTAAATGTTTCTTATGGACATGAGTTGCAGTGGTAGCGGTATGTGGATTTTATCAGCTTTAGTATCCTATGCAAAGTCCCACTATGTATTCATTAGCCCTGGTAGCCTTTGTCTAAGTCATTATATTGCTTATAACAAGAAATATAAAACGAAGAAAAGATCTCATGCTGTTCTCTGGAAGGTTTAAATTTAGTTTCAGCACTTTGAGACATTTCCCACATTAAAAAGTAGACTTGTAGCGAATGGTTTCTTGAACATTTAAATTGTTGTACTCCACTATCAAATTGTTTCATTTTGTTAGCACAACCACCCACTGCTGTTAGCTGAATGTTAATCACCATTTCAAAAGTTACTGTTCATGAAGTTTGGAGAAAATGAGTGGTTTAAAAAGAGGCTAGATGAAGGTGCTAGGTAACACCTTCTGCTGCTGTCAGCAAGCAAGTTGCTGGGAATTTCCTTCACCAATGTAATAACAATGCCAGTTCCCTTCCGACTGCAAAAGCATATTGGAAGAGAAGGCAGCAGAAATAGCATGTTTATCACTGCTCCAAACTGCAAGGTTGTCAGATACGTACCCCTAAGCAGCCCAAATGAATTGATTTGCTACTCTTAAATTTGCTTTTTTGTCCCCTCTCTCAGATTTTTCCCTTTGACATCACCATTCCTCTCCTAAATAAAAAACTTCCCCAATCATTTTTTCCCTCTTGGTCCTAATTCTCCTATTACTCTTTGTTATTTCTGATATTTTCTCCACATCCATTCTCTGAAAAGGCCCTGATATTCTTTAATAAACAGCTCCTTGAAAAGCCCCTGTAAATTTCCCAGTTCTCACATAGAGAAAAACTGTCTCCCTAACAGCCCGTGCAATCCATCTATTCTTTATGACATGGTAAGTAAATTTTTTAGCTCTTCACGGTGTTATTTGTTCTGTGCATCAATTTTCTCATGCTGTATCCACCACTTTCTGGTCTGTTAGTTTGACCTTAGGCAGAGGCCTCTGTGATCTACTCCTACTGTGAGTAGATCAAAAAACAATGAAAGGAAAGGTAAGCATTTAATTTTTTTTTTTAACATTACTTCTGTGCACTTTATATTAACTGAGTTTTGAGGCACACAGTTCATATCATTGCTTCAAATTTATGTAGTTCTGATATTTGATATGGACAAGAGTCACTTCCCTGTACTTATTGTTACTGTCCAATTTACTTAACAAAACTGCTGTGTTTTGCATAAAGAAATACCAAAGGCTAATAAGTAAATAATAAAGAGTCTAGATTTGGAAAGGAGTACATCTTAAGAGATGCCACTGAAGTGCAGATTGGGATAGATGGAACTATGAGCATGAGAGGATATTCTGCACAAACTTCAGTAGATATGAAATTTAACCAGATTTTGTACCTTCAACTCCAAACCTCAGTGATCACTGAATATTTCTGGAAGCATAATAGACAACAGAAAATGTGAGATTATAACCTTTGATATGGGGAATAGTAGAAAACTAGAGGAAATTGTTAAGGGGGAATATTCTTCATTATCTGCAATAAAAGCAAAACAAAAACAAAAAATGGAGATAAAACCTGGGTAAAACCAGGCATGTTTCTGAGAAATCTGACAGATGCTAACAAGTAAATACCAACAAGCACCAAATATTTGAAGAACAACCAGCACAAACAAAGAGAATCCCGTTTGAATTACTTTGGTCACTCAGTGAGGGAATTACAAAATTAGGAGCTTAGCTGTGGAATAGTTAAGGAGATTCATACATTTGTTGGCTGTTATTTTAAGCTGGAAAACAAAAATAAAATAAATATGAAAAAAAAAAAAAAAGACACAAAAAACCGAGCTACTTCTCAGTACCACTGTGTGGGAAAGGTTTAAATTACATTTATGGTTCACTGCTCCATAGAACATCTGGCAGAAATGCAGATCTTGAAAATCCCTTTGTGTTTCAGTTGAAACTTTTTCCTTTCAGAAATGAATCACCTATATTCAGGAAATTGAAATAGGAAGGTGGTTGTAACATTGTCCCACTGTTTTGCTAGATTATCTCAACTAAAATTTAAATGTGATTTTCCTTAATCTTGATCACAGAATCAAGCTAAAAATTGTGTAACACTGCTTCTCTGTCAACCTTCAGCTAAGCAAAACTCTTGGAGCCAAAGCCCAACCTGGACAAAGTTCTGGATTTAAGGAAAGAAGCATAAATGTGTTTTACGAGCCTTAAATTTGTTAGACATTTCACTAGCCGAGTACATGTTAAAAACATTTGAAAATACTTGAAAAGCTGAAGGAAATGACATTGACTGAATTCTCTTTATGCATATTCTCAGCCTGTCCCTCTTTCTGAAATTGTAATGAATGGAAATCATTTCTTATAGCCAAGGTGCAACTTTTTCAAGTTCTGGCATACACTAAAGAGAGGCATCTTGGTGAAGGGAGGCAAAGTGATAGTCTATGATTACTTCAGTGGTCTGAAAGTAGTTACAAAGATGGAAAGCAAAGGCAGAATAAGACAGGAAAACACACTAAAAATCATTTATTCAAACATGTTTAAGTCAGTAAGTGATGAATAAAATATAGAACTGTGATGATCTTAGCAGACAAAGTGAAGAATTACAGAAAAAATCATCTGAACAAGGTGTGGGGAATTCACACAGTCCATCTCTTTGCTAAAACAATTAAAGCTGGAAATGAAGAAAATGCTCAGACTCAAATGCTCATGTTGGGTTCTGTTGCTATAGATATATATATGTATATATAATTAGATATATTAATATAGATATATTAATATATATTATATATATTTATATAGATATATTAATGAAGACTAAATACATTTTAGTCTTTCATATTTGAGAACACCAACTCAAATATCAGTGATATGAGCAACACGCTAAGATATGTTATAGTGAATTAACAATTGATTGATTCATTGAGTATACTATATTAAGGCTATACAATTAGCTAGTCCCTACAAATGAATGCTAGCTGCATCAGCAGAAAAATACAAGTCTATTCTAGATTTTGTGTCATATCTACCATGCATACAGATGTCTCAGATCTATCCATGCTTGGAAAACTGACTCAGAGTCTTAATTTCTTTGAAACCTAAACCATTCTGTCGACTTCAGACTCATTACAGATTTAAAATATACATATGGCTAGTAAGCTATGCATATACACACAAGAACATAGACAGTGGAAAACATTTTCATAGGAAAACAGGCTGAAAAATGAACACACTGTTTATGAAAGAATGAGTACCTTGAAACTGTAAAACAATTCATCAAGAGCAATAATAGACTTTTCAGTTGAGGTGTATCTACTGCTTAATAACTGTGAAAACAGGTCATTTTAATTTCATTTCTGTGAAAGAAGATTGTCTATCCTTATATTCTGATGAAGGCACGGAGAAGAGCATGGGGGAAAGTTTAAACATGATGTTAGGTATTTTTTCAAAGAGCTGACAGCTTAATGTAAACTTAATTATTAAATAGTATAAATAATATAACAATAATAATTAATAATAATAATATAAACTTATTTAAAATGTGGAATGAGCAAACATTTTTCCCTAACAATTATATCCAGTTCAAGACCTACTTATTTTGCCATGAAAAGACATGAAAACAGGTTAGAAGCTAAAAATATAGGAAGACCATGCTGAAATGAACATCCTAGAGTACAAGAACACAAGTTCAACAATGAGGATAGCTAATATTACTCACTGTTGCACCATACAATAAGATTGTTTCTGTCATTCTTTCAAGAGCAAAGCCATTTACTTTGTCACAAAAAAAAAAATAATAACAAAACAAAACAAAACAAAAAAACTCCTATGATATTAGCTTTCTCTTGTAAATATTCCCTTGTAAAAGACACAAGGGATTTTATTAACTTGTTTTCTAGTCCAGGACAAGGACCTGCGACCACTTCATGCTTCAGTATGATGGTTTCAAAATCCTGCGAGATCTAAGGACAAATAGTAAAAGAATAGAGAAAACTTTCACTGCCACTAATTCTTAACTGACCTCTTTCTTTGTAAAGACAATTACTGATATCTGATATTGCTGCTCTCCATATCGTGTATTGATAGTTCATACTATCCTTTCCACTTCTGTACATGTAAGAAAACGCAGCACTGGAGAAGACTTCTATTTCTTTGTGTTTCTTTAGTAAGAGTTAAGCTTTATTTAGTTTTTCCATCATTTTCCCTCCCTGTGCCAGTGTCAGCAGGAACACTGAAACCCTCCTGGCTGATCAACTTGTTTATTCAAGTTGTTTCCAAATAGATATTTTTAAATAGAAAATTAACACAAACTAAAGGAAAACAGAATAAAAGTTACTACACCTACCTTAAGTTATTACTGGAAAAAAGTTACAGTGGCATAAATTACTATTTTTCCTTCACTGCAAACAGTTTCAGTTTGTCCTCAGACACTTTTGAGCTCCAGCAAGTAACTAGAACCCTTTTGCTTTATAGTTTAACTAGTAAAATAGTAGTACAGTTGTGTGAGGAACTGACATCTTTGCTGAATGCACAAAGAAACAAACACAATTATGAAACCACATTCAGATTTTCCTTATTTTCTGGAAAATACAGAATGGTAAAAATGTTGTTCTTAGGATCTCAAAATGACTCAAAATGGACAGATAGGATAGAATTAGTCCACAATGTTGCTTTCCTCTTGAAAGTATCTTTTCTTACTACTTGGGAGATTAAAATGACCTAGTGATACTATTCACATAGTGAAAATTAAGTAAGCATATGGAATTTAGAACAATATTTAAATTAATGCTTTGAAAGTAAGAGAAAATCTACAAGCTGAGAGAATGGAGGTTGCAAATGAGTATTAAGAGGCTCTTGGCTTCAGTTCTCTATATTAACCTAGCTATGAGGCACGGAGGAGGAAATAATGAGAAGATAGTATGAGATCATGAAGGTGTGACAGCCTTCCCAGATGGAGGAAGAGAACCGGCACCAGCTGCCTGTTCTGGGAGGAGGGTGAAGGCCTGCAAAATCTGCTCCTACAGGGATTTTCATGCTTCCAAAAAAAATTGTGAGACTAGGACTGTAAAACTGCAGGCTTCCCAGGTTAAGATGGAGCCTAAAACTAATAGTGTGCCTTTTTTTCCTTTTAGTATTTTAAGATTTTATTTCTTTCTCCCTTGATCATTGAGGTTTTAATGGAAGAGTTCTATGTTTCAACTTTCAACTTCCGAAATTTAGGGAAATACAATTTCCTGATCTGATATAGTCTCCATGAAAACAAATAGAGGACTGAATGCCCTTGAACATTAGAAAAGATTAAATATGTCTCTAAAGCAGGAATTTGCTTTGCTGTAAAGAGGTATACAATACATACAACTAGCAATAAACTGAAGAAGACAGACATGTGTAAGGCAAGAAATTTTACAGGTGAGTGTTCAGTCTTGAATCAAATTAGTGAAGTAGTGTCTCTTTTGGAAGATTCACTGACCTCTGTGAATGAAAAAGTAGCCCTTAAATTAAAAAATCTCTTTCATGGCCTTGTTATGTCTGGACTGCTATCCAGTTTGCCCCTGGTATTTGCATCAGGAGAATTAGAAGGGAATATAGGAACTATAATACTCTGCCAAAATCCGACTGCATCACAGAAACACAAAGTGCTATGCTAGTTCTACAACATTTGGCATTTCTACCTAAAATTACAGCATGATGTGAAGAATCTGTAATAAAGAGATGGAAAATCATCAGCAATACTAACAGCAGCTATGAAAACAATGTAAGAATGCACTGTACATTCTGTCAAACCAATATGTATCCAAAATGATTTCATTCTTGTGAAAAAGAAAGGATGGAAAATGTATCCAATCTAATATCCTTTGCAATTTAGGATGGCTGTCTTTTCTTTTCTTTTCTTTTCTTTTCTTTTCTTTTCT
>NW_024884610.1:0-5592 GCF_019232065.1 Centrocercus urophasianus
CCCCCCCCCCCCCCCCCCCCCCCCCCCCCCCCCCCCCCCCCCCCAAATAATAGTGAATGGATGAAAGTATTTCCAGAGAGGATGATTATTTCATACACTTGGTGCGTATTTCTCCAAAGAGCGTGCGAGGCAAAAAAAGAAAAACAAAGAAAGAAAAAGGAAAAAGAAAAAAAAAAGTTATATACGTATATTAAAAAAAAAAAATAGGGAAAAATTAATCGGAGAGAGTGGAAGAAAAATGCCTAAAAATTCAAGGGGAAAAAAAAAAAAAAGCAAAAAAGCAGTGTTCGCTTTCTATGGGCTCCGGGCGACGAGCACAGCGCTGCCGGCCCCGGGCGCGGTCTCGCCCGAGCAGCAGCGGCCGAACGCGGGGACCGATCGCTGTGCTACCGCCGACCCCAGAAGCGGTGTTTTAAAGGGTGTGTTCAGGGGTGGGGGGAGCGAGATCACGCTCGACACTATTTCTTATTGCTGACATTTCGACCCCACTGCAAGCCGGCACCCCGGCCACCCCCCTCCCTCCACCTCTCCTGGGTAAAACCCGCAAGGAGAAACCTCCAGGGCAGCGAGCGGGCGGGGGATTGCGGCCATGCGGCCCCACGGTGCGGGGGTTCATCCGGGCAGGAAATCTGGGGCCGACCCTGCTGTCCGCATCGCAGCGAGGAGCCGCAGTCGCGCACCCCCCCCGCGCACGCAGGTAAGTGGCCGCGGGGCGGGCGCCGCAGGATGCGGCGCGGGAGCCTATGGAGTACGTTTGTACGCGGCCGTGCCTTTAGGTGTGCACGGGTTTGCACGCACCCGGGGGAGAGATCGGGCTCTAAAGCCGTGCTGAAGGTGAGGGCGGATTTATGCCTGCGCGCACCCAAATTGTGGGCGTAAAGTATGGAGGAGGACGTAAGTAGCCACGGGTGTGTGTAACGGATGGAGCCCGTGTGCTGCTGTGCGAGTGTGCACGACCGTCTCGCTATTTGCACCCTCACGAAGTGCGCGTGTTTGTGATGCGCGCTCTGTACACGCAGAAGGACACGCCAACATTCACCCACCTCTGCAATTCCGCGCTGAGGCGCGCTCCACGCGCAGGGCACTCACACCGTTTACACAAGGCATCGCGTGCACGCGCGCTGTTGCAATCCGCACGTGTTCTCACACTCATCTGCGCGCACCCACCCACACGCACGTGTGTGGATTTCCCCGTGCGAGGTGCGTTCGGCTGCCCCAAAGCAGAGCAAAGAAAGCGTTGAGAAGTGCGCGGTCCTCCTTGGGCTATCGGGGAGCTACTGGGGAGCCGGCCCCTAGCAGCATCCCGATGGGGTTCGGGGTTTTGGTTTTTTTTTTTTTGTGTGTGTGTTTTTTGTTTGTTTGTTTTTGGCTTTGGTTTTGCAGAGTGACATGGGGCTTCTCCTCTCCGCCCCCCGTTTGCCATCCTCGCTGCTGTCTTGCGCCGAGGCCTGGCTGTCTGCAGGGCTGGGAATGGGGCAGGGAGTGGCATGGGGGGAATGGTGGAAGGCAGGCAGCAAGAGGCACCCAGCCGGGCCTATGCCAGGGGGGAAAGCTGCCCGCAGCCCCTCGGCCGGAGCCGCCTGGGGCCCTGCTGGGAACACTTACCCAGTCCTGCAGCAACTTCTCTCCCTTCCTTAGGTGATGCTCTTTCTTTCTCTCCCTATTTCTCCTCCTCCTCTTCTTCCTCCTCCTCTCTCTTTCTGTTGGAGGAAACAACAGTTGAGCATCTTTGGCGAAAACTCTGCCGCAAAACCCGCGCAGGTTGAGGGAGCGATGGGAGAGGGAAGAGGGCGGTGGGAGCGGCGGCTCCTCTGCAGCCACTGACTGCACTCGGAGGCATTTGGGGATTTGCGGCTTTTCTTTCTGTCTTTTCTCTTATTTATCTATTTATTTATTTATTTATTTATTTATAACTTGTCAATCTCGTGTGGCAAATAATGGCTTCGATTTCCTACTGCCCCCCCCCCCCCCCTTAATCAGAGCAAACAATTGGTTCCCGAAGCACACTTGAATCTGTGCAAATAACCAGGTTATCATTTACTATATATAGCCCAGAGTGTGGTTGCTTCCAGAGGCGCCTGAGCATTCATTTGACAACTTTCTTTCCAACACTGTTGTTGTTATTATTATTATTACTATTAATTGATTTCCTAAAAAGTTAAGCTAAGTAGTGTCAGTACCGCTGGATTAAGCGAGCTGCTCCTGGTGTGGCGGGAGCTTTTCTGCTCGTTTCCCTCTTTTCCACTCCAAGAGCGGATTTTCCCGGAGTTTCCAGCGACTCCGTGCTCTCTTTGGTGATGCACACTAGTGCCGGACACACACTCCCTCACTCCCACGTATCTACGTGTGCCTGCGTTGTGTGATGGATTCGTGTCTATATGTACACGTGCAGAGGGTGCGCGCAGCCTCGGTGTATTTTGCATAGAGCCGAATGGTTTCTTTGGAGGAAAAAAAAAAAAAACAAAACGCAAAAAACCCACAGGAATCTCACTGATAGGGCTTTAAAAGAGGAGAATAATACAAATTAACCTTCCATTACTGCTGCAGTCAACCATGACAGAATAGGCCAGTTGCGTGGTTGGTGACGTCTCCGTGTCCTATAGGAGCAAAGCTCGTGAGATAGCAGCTATCGCCTTGAACTCTCTTTATTTTATTGGAGTATGGCTGGTAATAAACAGTAATATTTAATTTGTCTGAGACCACAAATCGGCTTCTAGCTGGAAGGCTCCCTCGTCTTGACATTACAGTCCTAGGGAGCCTGGGCTCGCGCTCCTTTTCCCAGCTTTTTTTTTTTTTTTTTTTTTTTTCCTTCTTCTTCACCCCCCAACCTGCGGACGGAAATAAATTCGATTTATTTGCATCGTTTTCAACTTGTCTTCGAGGTGTTTGCGAGCCTCTTTGGCGCTACGGAGGTGAGTGCGCGACCCGCGCCAGTAGCGCTGCCCGGGCGGCAGCCGCGCTCGAGGGCGATTCCGCAAACTTCGAGATTTCCACTTTTGCCTTCTTTTTGGCGAGGGGAGGGGAGGGTCGCGTTCTTCCTCACTAAGAGCTGCGGGCAGCCTTTTTCCTCGATGCAGGCAAGCTTTTACCTCGTTGCTTGGATATATTTTAATGAAACAATAATAATTATTATTAATAATAATTCTCCTCTGGCTTGCTTTCAGCAGGGGCGCGTTCCCAACAGTCGCGTCCCCCCGCTTCGACCCGGCTTTCCCGCAGCCCGGCCGGGCTCTGCTGCTTGTATTCCCCCCTCCGTGGCGGTGGGAGGGCAGCCGGGGCCGTGCCCGCTCTCTCCAAGGCCGAGGCCGGAGCGGCCGCGGCACCGCGCGGAAGCACGGCGCGATTTGTTCGCTCGCTCGTTTGTTTGTGTTTGGAAGGGTTCCTCGGCTCTCTCCCCTCTAAAAATAATGAAAGACGGGACAAGCTTTGTTCTGTTTGTTTAAGTAGCGCTCGCTGGCTAATTCTCCGCGGCTACAAGTGCAGTTATTTTATTATTCTGATTTGCAACAGTTTACCGTTCGCTGTTTCTCCTCGGTAGAGCGCACCGGGGGGGGCCTTGGGAGATGCCAAGCTACACCCACACACGCCCCCCCGGCAGCTCACCCCCCGGACTTTTCGCCCGCTGCTTTCTCCTGCAACTCGCAGACGCTGCGGCGTCCCCGAGCCCCGCGGAGCTGAGCAGCGCTGTGGCTCTGCTGAAACTTCCGCGAAATGCAAAAGGAACGGCCGAGAGGCAGAAAAGGGTTGAGGTTTGGGGAGAGTTGGGGGGGGGGGGGGGGTCTAGAGCAAAGGGGAGGGGGTGGAAGGAGAAGGAAGGTGGGCAGAGCAGATCTAAAACATGCCATTTATTCCGAGTCTTATCAAAAATCCGACTCGCCAATCTGGTTCTCTTCAGACTGCAGAATGCCACAGGAAGGCTGTTTACCCTGCGCTGACCTATTCAACTTTACCCTCAAAATAATACATTAAAAAGAGAGCGAGAAGAGAGAGGAGGAAGACGCAGATAAAGCCACGTCCCCGCTCCTCGCTGACGGTTTGATTATTTGAGCAGAGCGGAGGCTGCGGGGCTGCGTGCCCTGGCCGGGCAGCGAGGCGAGGGGTGGGGGAGAGGATGGAGAGAGGGGCTCGGGGGGACGACATGCACTGCAGGGTCCGCCTTGGTGGGTTCAGTCCCTTCTCCGCCGTGTTCCATCCCTTTTCCCTGCTTATACGGAGGGTCCACTTGAAGGGGTCTCCCCCCCTCCCTCCCCTTCTCCCCCTTCCCATAGATTTGTATTATTATTATTTTTTAAGGCCTATGTAAGCAAAGATAGAGATGGGTTCGCATCCACACCTCTAGGCAGGCTCTGAGGGCGGGGGGGGGGGGGGGGGGGTGGGGGTGGTGTGAGGTTAGCGGAGCCAGCGATTTATTTAAAGGGGTGAGGGGGAAGGGGGATATTCCCAGGCGCTGAATTTTCTCTTTGGTTGGGAGAGATGGATGGAGGAGGGAGGGAAGGAGGTAAGGCAGAGGGGGAGGGCTGCTGGGGAGTTTGGCGATTGTCTTTGTGCCTTGTTCTTGTTTGCCGGCCAGAAAAATAGGCTGGAAAAGGAGGTTTGGGGGGGGAGGGGGCGGGCGGGAGGGTTGGGTGAGGGAGTCTCTCCGGAGCAGGATCCCAGCTGGTTGGGCAGCGGGTCCCGGCACTTGGCGAGCAGAGCTGGACGGGCCCACGTCCCCTCCGCGCTCCGCTCCGCACCCCGCGCTCGACTCCGCGCAGCCCCGCGGTAGCACCACGCTGAGAACCTGCCCTGAGCGGTCGCTGCCAGCCCGCCTGGAACTTTTTTTCCCCATTTTCTTTTCGAAGGGGGTGCTGTTGGCTTTTTCCTCTCTTTAGCCCTCTCCCCCCCTTTTTTTTTTTTTTTTTTTTTTTTTTTTTTTTTTTTAATGATTGCTTTTTTTTATTTTGAGGGGGGAGTAGAAAGATTAGGGTGGGGAAAAGTGCATCTTCCAGATCAGGCTCAGAAAAGGGTGGGGGTGGGGGCTTTATCTCGGTCTCAGGATCCTTTCTGGTGCGTCTGACAACCTGGAAGTGTTTGGAGAGAGCAGGAGAGAGAGAGAGAGAGAGAGCGAGGCAGGCAGGCGGCTTGCGTTGGATAGAGCTTTTTCTTCCAGGCTGGGTTTTCACATGCTGATCCGCAAATAAATAAATAAAAGGAAATATGCACACGAGAAGCCTGATCCCATTGTAATTTCCATTGCCAAGGGGGAAAATATACACATATATATACATATGGAGATGCATTGATTGCATGGAATTCAACAAGCAAGGTAACAGCTCTTCCATTGCCATGTATGTCCGTCGGTGTCTGTAGTGCGTGTGCGCGTGTGCGACCGAGAGAGAGCGAAAGTGGCTGTCCGGGGTCATTGTTAGACACAAACTGTCTGTGCCGAGGAGCGGCGAGGCCTCGGGAGACGCGGGATGCGGGGGGGCCGCTCCGCAGGGCTCCACGGCGGTGTGCGGGGCCGGGGGGGTCGGGGGGCTCGGGGCGCAGCGAGAGCAGCCTGGAACAAAAGGAGAGGGTGGGCTGGGTTTCCTTTTTTTTTTTTTTTTTTTT
>NW_024884610.1:5692-29335 GCF_019232065.1 Centrocercus urophasianus
TTTTTTTTTTTTTTTTTTTTTTTTTTTTTTTTTTTTTTCTTTCCACGGTCACCCCTCGGTTTATTATTATTTTTAATCTGCTTAATTATTCCCTGACCCGCCGACACGGGGAGAGGGGCTCGTCCCCTGCGCTGCCATATCTGGGACCCTCTTTGTTTTAATAAACGTGCCTTTTCTCCCCCACCCGCCTCCTAACTTTGCCGGCTCAAGGGGAGGAATAGATCCTCGCTGGAGGAAGATCGATTCGAAATTGATAGCGAGGGTTTCCGAGGCTGTAGCAAAAAGGAGAGGGGAGAAGAAAAGGAAATAATAATTATGATAAAAACCCAAACAGCTCGAAAAAAAAGAGGAGGAGGGGAAGAGAAACCCCTTACGGTCTATGGCTCGGCAGCTGCGAGGCTGCACTCGATGTCCGCGGGTTCCCAGCCGCGCATTTTCCGCGCAGTCCCACCGGGCGCTGTTCTCCTGCCCCGCAGTGTGGGAAGGGAGCGCAGGAGAGGGCAGGGGGGGTGGGGACCCGAGGACGGGGGTCTTTCTGTCAATGATCTTTAGCTCCGGAGGTGTGGACCCGCAGTCCCTTTGCTTTTTGTCCTCTTAAATTATATATACGTGTATGTATACGTTACCCACCACTAGCAGGGAAGAGCATTTTCTCCCCCTCCTTTCCACTCCCAATTCTCCTCTGCATTTAAAGGAGAATTGCCTTTTTTATGTTTTCTTTTAAAGGCTTTTAAATATTGTTGCAGGGAGATGGAGGACTCATTTCAAACCGTTCTCGTGTACTTAAGACCAATATTGTCTCCATATGGCTGGCCTTTCAAAACCGAATCCTCTTCTTTGAAACATGCGAGAGAGGTTTTTTAGAAGCTATTAAAACTCCTAACTCCTCAAAACAAACGAAAAAAAAAAAATACTTACAGATATTTAACTTTTTTTATCTCTCTCTCTCTCTCTCTTTTTTTTTTTTTTCCTGTTTGGAACTTTTACCAGTCCTGATAGAGCCCTCAAAGCTCCACCAAAACACCGCCTTTAAAACTCCTCTTGTTGCTCGCATCAGATGTAAGCGGCGGATTTCTCAGGCTCTGCCGGTGCAGTTTTCCTCCCGTTAGGGCTCAGCTCACTGCATGTGCAGTCCATGCGCACGTTACTTTGCACCATATCGGACTGATTCGCACTTTTTAGATGTTTTTAAATCGTCTCGTCCGTCCAATCCGACTTGTTTTGCGACTATTCGGGACAGCGTTTTGAGTTTGGGGTTTTGGAGGATGGATAAAAGACTCGTTTTATTTTACTTTGGCGGAAAGGTCGCGCTTCACAGGGGTGCACGAAGTTGAATTTTCTTTGGAATTGGGGTTATATAAACGCCGTCACGTGGCGGAGGCATTCGCTTGCTGGAAAGTGGCTCCTACCTCTAGGGGAGGACGGGGGGATCTTTCAGCCTCCCCGGCCCAGAGAGCCCGATATCGGCCCGGGGGATGGGGAGGCCCAGCCCCCCCCCGGGACACCCCCACCTCGTGGCCACGCGTGTGCTGAGCGGCTCGGTCCCGCGGCAAGGTGCCCCGTGCACGCTGCCGGGCGGACTGCGGGCAGGCGGCTGTTTACCTTGTCCAAAAGATGCATTTAATAATACCGCCTCCCCTCTCCCCATCCCCCACCCCAAATCCTATCATCCCTTGCGGGCTGCGATAATAAATAAAAGTCTTTATTTCTCCCTCTCCAAAAGTTAAAGGGCCTTGTCCTCTCCCCGGGCTGCTGGAAGTGAGTTGCGAGCAGCGCTGCTTCGCCCTCCCGCCCTGCCCAGCGCCGGGCTCAGCGCATGTGTATCGTTAATGTATATATATTTGATTGAGCGTCAGCCTTGACTTATGTGCCTCTTATCTCTGCTCTCTCCTCGATGTGTGCCTGCAGTGGGGGATTCGGCGAAGGAAGCTCGTAACATGGCGGACACCGAGGAAGGCTTCGGGCTCCCGAGCACGCCGGCTGACTCGGAGGCCAAGGAGCTGCAGGCTGAGGCCAAGCAGGACCCCCAGCTGGGGACCACCAGCAAGGCCCCCACCTCTCCGCAGGCAGCCTTCACACAGCAGGTAAGGATCCGGACGCAGCTCCCCTTCTCTTTCGTCCCCCTCTCTCTCTTTTTTTTTTTTTGCCAATTTTCTGCGTTTTCCCCCCGATCCCAGCTGTAGTTCTACTCCTGAGCTGGGCAGGAATGAGTCATTTTAGGCCTCACGGGAAGGAAAGCTCTCACCTGATGGTCAGGGCGGTGGGCTCTTTCCTGCTTTGCTGTTCTTTGCGGTGTGTTTGAGTGCTGGGGGGGCATGCAGGGAAAAATCGCAGTGAATGTCACAGGGAGGGACCCTTTTGTGCAAGGACAGGCACACACAGCCAGTGCTTGAGCGTAGAAATGCACATGCAGATGCAAGCTCAGACAGCTGTGTATTTGCTATGTGCCTGTGTGGATTGGTTTAAGACACGTATGAGCATATATACACATGAAAATGTACACGTGAACACACTGTGCCTGTGTACCCCGGCTACACACTGCTCTGCCCGCCATTGGGCTCCAGGGCACGCTGTGGGTGTCACGCGTGGGCAGCCCGCAGCCACTGGGGGGTTGGGCACAGCCGGGGTCCCCTCGCACATCCCCACCAACCCTCACCCGACGGACCCCCCCGAGTCGCGGTTACACACGTGGGCTCACCGGCAGGCCGCAGCAAACTGCTCTCCCCACGCTGCAGAGGAGGGCAGGGCCGGGCCAAGGAGCTGGGCTGCGGCAGCGCTCAGAGCTGGCCCCGGAGCTCGGTGCCGGGGTGTAGGGCTTCGCCGGGATCCTTAGGCGGCCGCAGGTAAATCCCTGGAAGGAGATCCCACGGCCGATGACTGCTCGGTTTTCGGTTCTGTTATCGTTAGGGGTGTACGTGTCCTCGGTTTGGGGGTTTTGTCAGGCTGTGGGTCTCCCTCCCGCCCCGCTCAGAGCGATGCCTCCGGACCGGGCTAACAAGGCGAGGACGGAGGGGTGCGAGGATTGGACCCCAGCCTGCAAAAGCGGGTGTAAATCACTCATCAGAAGGATGTGAATCTCCTCCGGCCGCCTCCCGACCGCAGCAGGGGGGATTTCTCCCAGCCGGGCCCGGCCGTCCCGCTCCCGCAGCACCGGGGCCCGCAGGATCCGGCGCTGCCCGGGAAGCGTTCCCCGAACTCCGGCCCCACCGCCCGGCTGCTTCCCTCTCTGGTTTTTCCTCCTCGGGGCTCGGTGCTCATGGCTCTGCCTTTCTGCTTTGCAGGGCATGGAGGGGATCAAAGTGTTTTTGCACGAGCGGGAGCTGTGGCTGAAATTTCACGAGGTGGGGACGGAGATGATCATAACAAAGGCTGGAAGGTAAGAAGCAGCCCCAGTGCAACGGGGGGAGGCGGCCGCACGCCCTTTGTGTCCGTGGGGCCGAATCCTCCTCCTCCGTCGGTGCTTGCGGGGAGAGTTTTGCACAAATACACACCCTGAGCTTCTCCACGCGTGCTCGTGTGCGTGGGGAGTGCGTGCCCACGGCGGAATGGAGGTGCCCGGCCTCAGCCCCGCTGCTGCCCCGGGTCTCCGTGACACCCCTGCGAGGATGGATTGAGAAGAAATTGTTTCTTCTGGCTCCTTTCTTAACCAGAACAGTTGGATCGTTAATCCCAATTTCAAGGCCTTTGGAAGCTTTCCAGTCAAGAGCCGAATTGCAGCCACTTGGCCAAAAGCTGACCTTGTTTAGAGCCGTTCGCTGGGCGATCTCGTTAATATTACCATTATTTTTAACTAAAGGAGCAGCTCTGTCCTTCCGCGATTTTGGAACGCCGTCCTTTTTTTTTTTTTTTTTTTTTTTTCTTTTTCTTTTTTTCTTTTTTTTTTTTTTCTTCCAGACCCTTCTAATTTCTTACGCGCTCATTGAGGCCAATACACGCGGAACACCCACACCATCCCATTTAAAAGTATATGTGGTCTTAAGCTACTGTTTATATACCGATAGCGTAACGGTTTAGATGCATAAATAGATGTGCCCGCAAATAAATAGCATGCGTGTCTAACCGCGTCCAGATACACATTTCTATATGTGTGCTCTCGCCTGCGTGGGTGTGTAGAAAAATATACAGCCTCGCAAATCCAACTTTATTGGGACTGTGCGTAATGGATTCCATGGCCGGCTCAGCAAACCCGATCCACAGATATTTGTGTGTGTACGCGGATGTACTGCAGTGCGTTTGAGGTTATTCAGCTTTATCCTTAATAGTAGCGTCTTTGAGGGCTGCTCAAGGGGAGATCCAGCGCAACGGTCACCTGCGAGCTCGGGGCTCTTTTCGCTACGGTTTGAAACGAACTGCCGTACCTGGCGCTGCCCGAGGCTCGATCTGAAAAGGGAAACCCCTCCAGCAAAGAGAGAATGGCAGCGTTAGGAGGCGAGGGCACAGTAAGCAACGCCAAGTCAGACTTTCATTTTGCTCTGTCATCTGGTATTTGTTGTGGTCTTCCAAAATTTGCCTGGAGAGGGAGGAAAAAAAAAAAAAATAGAGCTGGCTGCAGACAGCGCTGCGAGTGGGTCTGTCTCACTGCTCGCCTTGCTCTGCTGCTGGAAAGGGCGACCTGTGCGGGAAATGCGCGGCTGCGGAGCTGCTGGCAGCGTTGTCCTTCCGCCCCCAGACCCTGTGGGGACGCGGGCTGCGCGCTGCCTCCGCTCGGGGACACGGAAACTTCGCGAAGAAAAGCAGATTTTTTTTTTTTTTTTTTTCCCTCTCAGAAAGCAGCGCAAGGAGGAAGACGGACAAAAACCACCTTGCGGAGATTTCAAACAAATAAAGTAACGCATAGAAACATCGTCTGGAGAGCTATAAAACCGACATTTATAGAGCGGGGTGTTTAGGGGAAAGCGCACGCAGCACCGGGGCAGGCACAGAATAGTTGTTCTTCATAGAATTCCTTATGCTCATTGCTGCAGAAGCCCGGGGTCGCGCCGTTGCCCATCAGGTGTTTGAGGTGGACGCGCAGATCCGTGTTCGGGTGGAATTTGGTTTCTTCTCCCTCGGTCTACCCCCGTAACCCCCCATCAATCACCGGCTTCCCCCCCTTCATCTCTTAGCACGTGAATTTACACACCGGCCCAGATGCCCTATCGCACAGATAAGAACCCGAGCCCCGGAGAAGTGCGCAGTATTTTTAGAGGTGTGGGGCTTTTTGTTTATGCGTGTTTTAAGTCAAGGGCTACGTTTTCATCTGCTTTATTTTTAAATATTTGGAAAGCTCGAACTAAAATAACATCAGTGTTTTAAGTCCCTGCCTTGCAGTAATGGAAACTATTTCGAAAAGCCGCTGTCCTCAGTGTGTATTCGCGTGCTTCCAAGTATTTGTCAGGTGTGTTTGCTGATGTCTCTGTATGCACGTCCTCGGTGCTACACCTGAGCGCGTGTGTTCCTTCAGCTTCTGGGAACGGAGAGGTTGATACACACGGGAGCTTTGGAGAAATGTGCACATTTAAAACGCGTACTTTTGCAGAAATACATATATTTTTCCCTTTTTTTTTTTTTTTTTTTTTTTTTTTTTTTTTTGGCTTATTTCCCCTGCTCTTCCAACAGTTTAAGCAAACAGGAAAGTCAGTTGCTTCCAAGGGATCTCGCGGCCAGATTTGTTTAATTTTTTTATTTTATTATTATTTTTTTTTAAATTGAAGCATTGGTGAAAGAAATGATAACAAATAGGCGAACTGAGGGGTAGGTGAAGAAACCAACCCGCTGGGATCGTAACTACGATTCCGCCTCTTCAAGTCCCTTGTCCCCCCAGGTCCCCCTCCAGGCCCCCCCCGTACAGGATGTGCCCCCGCCTGGCTGCAGGGCCCCTCCACTTCTGATAAACCGCACACAGCGCACAGATCCACCTTGGGAAACTTTCCCTTCTTCGCTTTTGTATTTACGCACTTCTTTCTTTTATAGGCGTATGTTTCCCAGTTACAAAGTGAAGGTCACTGGACTCAATCCAAAAACGAAGTACATACTGTTGATGGATATTGTACCAGCGGATGACCACAGATACAAATTTGCAGATAATAAATGGTACGCACTCAGGGGGGGGGGAGGGAAGGGAGCGCTGATTCGTGTCGGGCTGCCCGATCCCGGGGCGGCATAGGGTGGGAGATGCAGCTGCTGGATGCTGGGCTGTACCTGAGGGTCTCGGGACGCACCTCTGGAGAACAACACAAAAAGAAAACAAACAAAAGAGAGAGCCAAATCTGTTGCAATTAGAGAACAGTGCCTGTAATCCTGCTTAACGGTGAGATCGTTGGCCATCCTGGTGCCAGTAGTTTAATTACCCTTCGGGCAGCAGCGTCTCCGGGCGGGGGAGATGCTGAAGGGTGGATACGCGGTGTTTTCTTTGCTCCTTGTTTGGGTGTCCGCAATTAGGAAGGAGGAAGGATGGGGTTAAATGGGGAAACGGCCACCTCGACGGGAAAAGTGCCAAAGATCTCCATTAATTCTCCGCGCACTGTGTGTGTCCGTAAACGTCTTTTTTTTTTTTTTTTTTTTTTTTTTTCC
The DNA here is from genome assembly GCF_019232065.1 of Centrocercus urophasianus. Lineage (NCBI taxonomy): Eukaryota > Metazoa > Chordata > Aves > Galliformes > Phasianidae > Centrocercus > Centrocercus urophasianus. The sequence goes on from NW_024884610.1 coordinate 12,245, forward strand.
CGAAGACCGCCGGGCACCACGGTGCTGGGGGCAGGAGGGGGGACCCCACGGGTGGGAGCTCAGCGCCTCTGTCCCACGCAGGTCCGTGACCGGGAAGGCAGAGCCGGCCATGCCCGGCCGCCTCTACGTGCACCCCGACTCCCCCGCTACCGGAGCCCATTGGATGAGGCAGTTGGTTTCCTTCCAGAAGCTGAAGCTCACCAACAACCACCTCGATCCCTTCGGACATGTGAGTACCGTGCTGGGATAGGGCCGGGAGACGCGGATTTGTGCTTCACAGAGCGACCGTGGGATCCCACGCGCAATCGGGTCCCTACGAGTGGCATCGCATTGCCCAGAGCCACCGAACCTGTAGTCTAAATCCATTATCTGACTGGGGTATTATCTTCCCCCCTGGTAAGACGGGATGAGCCCCAGTGATGTGTGCCCGCCCCCCCCTACTCCCCCCCCCCCCCCAAAAAAAAAAAAAAAAAAAAGGATACGTAGCCCATGTTTTAAAGATCTATTTCACAGCACTGCGTGGGAATTGATTACAGACCGCAGTGCCTGGCTTCAGTGACACCTCAGCTACCTGGTTTTAACCCGAAGGGGGTCTGAAAGCCTTAAAATCTGCCCGTAGCTTCCATGAATTTGGCTAACAGGCAAAAATCAATCAGGCATAATTATTGGAGGAAATAGGACCTACAACCACGTGGTTGAAAAGAAAAAAAGTAAAAACCAAATCGCACCACCAACCATTGTTGGACCCAAGGGGCCGTGAAAGATTGTGTGAATTCTGCAGCCAGAAGCAGCCCACCTTCGGAGGTCTCCAAAGACATGTTTTTTTCTGAGCAAATGTATATATGCGTCTATGAATTATAAATATATATATCTATAAAAATATATATAATTACTTAAGTGAGTATATGAATCCAGATCCCACCATCCTTTTCCAAGAGCCCATTTTTCTCCAGTCTCATTTCAACACTTCGGTTTCACTTTTTTTCCCCAAGCTTTTTTTTCTTCTTTTTTTCCTTCTTCTTCTTCCTTCTGTTTTCACTTTTTAACACTGAAAACCTCGTGTTCCTAAATCCTGTCCGGTGGGGGCGGGGAGTGGGAGGAAACCAGCCGAGCCCGCAGCGCACCTGAGCGCTGAGCATCGCTGTCCGAGCCGCGCTTTCCCTCTCCAATTCAGGGTTGGTTGGTTTATTTATTTACTATTTATTTTTTTCCTTTGGGACCCGAATTAAGACGCTTTGCAAGCGCTGCTGCTTTCGCTTATTATTATTATTATTTAATATAATTTTGTTTTGGAGGGGGGAGATTTTGGGGGGGGATCCGGCCGGGTCCCGGGGCCAGGCATCTCCCGCTGCGAGCAGGCGGCTCTGGGGAGAAGTCCATGCAAGCAGAGTCGGGCTGCTGGGTCAATAGGGACTTCAGAGGCGGAGCTGCACCAGGAGCCTCTCAATTAGAGTCGCGGTAATGAAATTAAAAACCATTAGATCGTTCACCGTTGATGTCTACGGCTTTCCCGGATGTCAAAGCAATTTGCCTAAACCCCCGGGAAGGGGGAGGCGGCGAGGCGGTCGGGGTCTGGCGTTGGGGCGCGCTGCGTCTCGCTGTCGCCAGGGTCCGGTCATTATCGGCGCGGGTCCCCCCCTCCCCCACCGTCCCCATCCCCGCCACTGTCCCCGGAGATTAACCCGGTACGGAGCAGGGGCCGCTTTTTATCTTGAGCGCAGTGCTTCCCTCCCCACCACCCTCCTGCCCCATCCTCTGCGGGTGGCATGGTGGGGGGGGGGTGGACACACGAATTCCTCTGCTTCTCATCCCTTGCTTTGTTGGATTGCTGGGAAGATTGAGGTACCCTTGCTGGGGGTGCTGCAAGAGAAAGAGAGCCCTCTCCAGCTTTGGGAAATGTGTTAGGGGCCCTAATGGGCTCCTTGGCTGTGGCGGAATGCTTCTCTGGAGAGGTGTTTCCTCCTCCATCCTTTCTGAGGAGCTCTGATGTGGGAGAATTTTTCGGGGAAGGGACTGCAGTTCCCTCTCTGCCTCCTCTCTCCATGAGAAGGTTGCACGGGTTGGGAATGCACTGAGTTGTGCCCCCTCCATTCCCACGGTCTGTCCTCTCTTTCTCCCCATGCCCAGATCATCCTGAACTCCATGCACAAATACCAGCCCCGGCTCCACATCGTGAAGGCAGATGAGAACAACGGCTTCGGCTCCAAGAACACAGCCTTCTGCACCCATGTCTTCCCAGAGACCGCCTTCATTGCTGTTACATCCTACCAAAACCACAAGGTGAGAGCTCGGCCGGGCCTTCACACCAGCAAACTGTGTCTCCTCTTCCTCACTCCCTTCTGACACAGTTTCTTTTCGGGTCCTTCCCACCCCACCATCATCTCTCTCACCTCCCCACTTGCCACAGTCCTGGCTCCCTTCTGTTCCCCACATCCCTCCCCATCCGTCTAGATCTGTTCTGTCCCCATCCCCTCTGTTATTCCTGGCAGTATGCACAAAGTATCCAAAGAAGGGGCTCAAGGCGCGCCAAGGGGGAATGAGCTCAAACAGGATGGCTTGCTCAGAGTGGAGGCGACCAACCGAGGAAGTTGGTTTTATCTTCTTTCCCCACATCGGTCAAAGGCTGTAATCTGGTGCTGGAGAAGGGAGCTGGGCGCTCCCCTCTGTGGCTGGGGCTCTGATAACCCCAGCTGGCTGTGCTCTGTCCCTTTGTTTGGGGACGACTCCGTCCCCACCAACCGAGGGCAGTGAGACCCTGGCAGGAAGGGAGGCTCTGAGGCTGGAGTCAGCTCCTGCCCGAGCAGAACAAAGCAAAATGTGTGAAAATGTGTCAATTTAGGCTTCCTTGGGGGTGCCCCCGAAAGGGCTCCCCTAATGGCATTGAAAGCAGGGTCTTTGCTTGGACTTGTGGGCAGGTAGAATGCCCCTCTTATGCTCAACTGAGTGAAAGCATTCTGTTATTTTTTCAAATGGAGAAAGGTCAGATAAGACCTTAGTTGAATTCTGGATGCTTTCCTGGAGATGTAACGGGGAAGCTCCTAAATGTGCATGAAATGGTTGTGTTTCCTCCATCCATTGGTTGGCCAGGGAGCTGCAGAAAGCAGAAGCGTGCTGGAGAAGAAAGAGTGTTTCACCGTAACTAGGGAGAAAAGAAAATACTTCCCTGCCCTTTAAAATAGGAGCTGCTGGCACAGCCAGGACAAGCAGACTGGATCCAAGTTGAGCCCTCGCCAAATTATGCCTTAAATTATAACTCCGTTGTGGATGCTATAAAATCGAGTTTAACTTCTGCTTGATGGATTCGGAGAAAGAATATAATATTAATAGAACAGGGAGTTAATAAAACAGGACATACTGCTTGCTTTAAATGCATTTCCCTGTGAGAAAACAGGCCTGAATTTAATTGCTTTCCTTTGAAGAAAAATAGGACTGTTATGTGGGGGGGGGGGGGGGGGGGACAATTACCACGCAAATAAAACAAAGCAAAGCAAAAACATGTAAGTACAGTAGTTTGGGAAAACTGCCATATTAGGAGGAGCGGGGATATTTGATTGTAAATCAACAACATCTGGTTGATAAGGAATGACATCTGCGTATCCGTCTCTGTCAAAACACACACACTGACGAGCGCATGAATCTCTACAGACGCACACGCGCTTGCATCCCTGCAGACACATGCACATGCACACAGATACCACTACATATTTTACACACCCCCTACACATTTTACATGCTCTCACATCCCTCCCCCCCCAGCACACGCATTCCTCTCCTTGCTTGCCTTGAGTCATTGGGGGAACGAGAAAAAAAATGGCTGTAGCCCCAAGATAAAGCCCCAATTGAGAAAGATAGGGCCATAAAAATAAACCAGGGAGTGATCTACCCTAAATGGCATCTCCCTCCAGGGAAGGGAATAAAATCTGCAGCTTGCCCCTGTGTCGAGGAGGCGCAGCACCAGGGTGCAGCTGGTGCTGGCAGTGTGGAATGGTGACATCCGTTGCGTGTAGGGCTGCTCTGTGGGCACAAGCCCCAGTTCTGCTGTCACAGCGGGGTGTTTTTGGGGCCAAGAGTGTTTTTGGGTTATGCTTCCTATTGCCATAAGTGATCGCAGGCTGTGTCTGTGGAGCTCAGCAAGGAGCTTTGGTCTGGTTGTCCATCCTCGTGTGTCTCTGCGCACTACCTATTCTTACCCACTTACTGCCACCTCTCTCACTTCCATCCATCAGCCGTAGAGCACCCTTCACACAGATCCTCCTGTCCGTGCAATTACACACCATTATTACGCAGTGATTCCTTTTACATGCACAATTTCATGCACAGGTGCACACATAAGCCTACACACGTGTGTGCTTTCAAAAACTATGTCATGCTTGCATGATGTTGCAGCATGTAGTATTCCCTGCACGACTCATCCATAACCGCATGTGACTCGATGCTTACACAGCCCACAGAAATACCTGTCTGATTGCGGATCAGCCCGTTCATTTCGAGAGCACAGCTGCAATCCCAATACAGGCCTTGTGCTTATTTCCCCTGATATTTTAGGCAGCCTGCAAAGATATTTAAGCCCACTGGGCTCTCCCTCTCCCCAGCCTGCTCCCCAAAAGGAGGGCTCAGCTACGAGGAACGTTTTCGTTAATTTTTCAGTGGACTTGTCAGCAGCTGGCTCGGCCACCTCCCCCGTCACTGCAGCCCTGAGAAAAGACCCCAGAAATATCAAGGTGTTAAAATAGGTCACATGCGTATTTCATTTCCTTGCCATTTACACAATGGGTGCTTGCAATCAGGTTGATTCCCAAATATTAACTTCCCCTACAGTTAAGTACCATTTTGCTGTAGCTTAAATCATTGTGTTACTGGTTATTAAGTACTAGGTCTCTACTTAGGACCAGGAAATGAACCCTAATAGACAGAAATAATTAAGGTTCTGCCCTCTTGAGGGTTCTTTCAAAAGCAAGAATTCACAACAATTATTCTCATTAATTTTTACAACCTACTTTCCCTGTTAGCTGGACTTGGGCTTTATATTAGTTTTCCCTCCCTCAGGATATCCGGTTTTATGCTGATTTTTTCCCCCCAAGTTATTCATCATTCTCAGTAGCCCAAATTCCTTTTGGGTAACATCAGCACTAGCTGGGATGCTACAGGCACCACAGTGATGTGGACAACCAGGGAAGGCTCTCTGTTCTTTTGAGGAGGGCAGCTGCTGGGGCTCAGGATGCTTTATTTCAGAGATTGGCTCTCCTGGTTGGATTGCAGGGAACTGTATCCATCTCTTCAGGATGCCGGAGGCTATGGATAGGTGGTGGTCTAGCTGGCATCCCATGGAGTGCCTCAATGTAGGGGCTGGGCCCACTCCTGTACCCCAGCCTGTCCCTGCTCAGCCTGGGGCCCTTGGGGTTGTGCCTTCCCTCTCTGAGGGGACCCTGGGCACTACAGCTCTCCCCACTCTCACCCTCTCCCAACTCCTGACCCACCTCCTCCCCACCCAAGCACTGTGCAGGGTCTGTCTCTTCTTCTGTCTTCTGTCCTTGCCTCCCAGTTCAGCCAGCAGCCTCCTCAATGGGCCCCTCTGTCTCATACCAGTAGCTCTGACCAGTCACTGGCTCACAGTCCCTCCTATTTCCTTCACTGCCCTCTGGGTTCAGCATTCTCTCCCCCCTGCCAGCCTTTCCCTTGGGCTCTGAGTCCCCTTTCCCCATCCAGCTGCTCTGCCTGCCCCAGCCAGATGCACACAGCCTCAGCAGCCACCTTGTCTTCATCCAGTCCTTCCATTCACACCACTCTGGTTTGGCTTTCTCCTCCATGCTGAGTTGGTTCCCACCTGGGGTACGTGACAGCACATAAGAAAAAGGCTCTGTGCTTTCAAGCCTGGAGCCCAGCCTCCTGGTTACTCCCAGCACCTGTGGGGATTTTCCAAAGTGTCCGGCTTTGGGATGGCTTTGCAATAGCCTCCAGAGGGTCAGAGCGGTGTGCTTCCCTTTGGCTATGGTGCTCAAAAATATGGGACTGGTTTGATTGATAGGAAAAGAACATAAACAGAAAGGAGACCAGAACGAACTGCTGGTGTGGGACACCTCAGCCCTAACAAAGTTTAACAGTTAGAAATAATGGAGAGAAACCTTATCAATACAGAGTGGTAATTTGACCCTTGCTGCTTGTGAATCTAGAGACATAAACCTGTGTAAATACAAGGCTGGGCAAGAATGAAAAATGCAAAGATGGTGCATTTCTTCCACCTAACTAGATGCAAAGCTCAAATTTATCTTGCTGGAGTGAGAGATGCCGTTGGAAATGTCTCAGCAGACATGCTCTGTGGTCAGTTAGCCCAGAGAAAGGCGCGGAGGAGCGGCGCTGAGATTTCATTGGGAACTGTCGCTTCCCGTTAAAGTGAAGATGAACCCATAGGTCAGACAGGCACAGAGAAGTGCAGATTGGGAAGGCTGCACTGGAAAGTGCTTGACACTCAGGGGTCTGCAACAGCACAAGCAATCAGAGGCTATAACATAACTTTGCCATCAATTTCTTCTAGTAACAAATGAATAAACAAAACCCCATGTTTTTGTTGAATCCGTGCTGTGTGATTTAGCCCCAAGTGTTCCATCTTAATGACCTTGTGGGACGTGGCATTCATTTATTTATTTATTTTAAAATGATGTCACTGTCATTTGACTTCCTGACAGCTTTTTTGTCCCCACCCCCAACGAATTGCAGTCAATTAAACAGAGTTTTGCTGTGGCAAAACTGATCCAGAAGAAGGCAATTTCCACCCATTTGTTTGCTTTTCCACTTCTGAATAGTTTTGAAGTCAGACAAAAAGCAGCCAAACAAAATACCTTCCAGAGGCTGTTTTCTAAAGCAGATGCTCACTGGCTTGCTCTCTATTTTCTAATTTGTTTCACTTTTTTTTTTTTCTTCTAAAACTGTCTTAGACTCAATGCTAGGGCTGATGCCCCTAAGTGTTATCCAGAGAAACCAGTTGGAAACCCATCTAAAGACTGCCCACTACTGAGCTCAGACCTAACTTGGAGCCTTCTGTACCCCAGAGCTCTTAGACCCCTCCAACGCAGCAGATCCTTTGTTTTAAGGTGTTCTCATTTCCAGGTGATCTACTTGGGGCTTTCTGCTAGCAATACGTACATTCATCCCATTGTTTCTAAGCATTCCCAAAGAGAGTTAGGAGGTTTCTCTACTAGTAAAGCAATGTTTTTGCAAGATGGAGGTCTTGTATGATATTTTGCCAACATTCTGTGGGGGACTGAAGGTTTGATTTGTCAAAAAGAGCAGTTAGCTGAGATGCTTAACTAAAGGGCTCCCATGTTGGCGTCTCCTTCTTCAGTGAACAGAGTGAATTTGGGCAATTCTGCCCACCCCAGAGCCCGCCTGCCCTCTAGCACTCCCCATCTCCTCCCTTGATTCCAGCAGGAACACTGGGAGCTGAGGTCCTCTGTGCAGGCTCCTTGGTTAAAGAGCCTTTGGTTAGGTTGGGATGAATCCGCGCCTTTGTACGGTTGTGTGCTGGTGCCAATACTGTAAATCCTCACTCCATGAAGGACTTCTCTTATGCAAGCAAATATTGCCATTGGGTTCGGCAAGTGAGGACAACCCGTACATTTAGTGCATTTCAGAATGCAGATTAAATGGAACCTTCCACAAGTTGAATAATGCCTATTATTCACTACAGAATTGCCACCACCTCAGCGGTGGAAACTGATAGGCAGTTACTTTGCAACGTACACAGCTGCTTTCTAACAGTTTGGGGCTTTTAATTATGAAATATATCACTGGTTTACTGCTAGACAACAGCTCAAATGGCAGGTTGGTCCAAATGGGTTGTTTGTTCAGCCTCTGCTTTGAAATCGGAAATGCGTGACAAAAAAAAAGCAGCGCCTGTTTATGTGGTGAATTAGGTCCTGACTTAATGTGAGTGCCTGTGGGGATGTGCATACGTGGGTGATGGGGGCTGTGTGAGATTTGGGATCAAATTAGGCAAAAAAAGTCAAGTAAACAACTAGCCTTTGGAAAAAATATGCTATACGATGAGAAAAAAACAAAATGAGCTGGTCGTGCAGACACCTGGCGGTGCTTGTTATTGACACTGGCCGGCCCAGATTTCTCTCTTTGAATTTTGGCAAAGAGATGGGTCCAGTTGTGCGTGCTCGGCTTGGTGAGCATGAACCTCTCTCTGTTCTCCCGCCATCAATCCCAAGCGCTTCCCTTCCCTTTGGCCCACCGGCAGTGCGAAGGAAGGATGGTGAGTGCACGAAGCTGCTCCAAGCTCAGGGCTCTCCTTGCTTCTGGCCCTGTGCTCGGACTGCCTGGCAGTGATGGAGAAAGGGAAGAAGGGAAATTGCAGCCTTTGCTGCCTATGTATTTGATATAACATAAGCTGAAGGTTGGTATGGGGATTTGCACAGAGGCTGGACCTCTCCTCTCCCTGCAAGGCTGGTGCTCCCTGGTTGCTGACCCTGGCTGCGTGCTGCAGACAGATTTGTTTCATACAGCAGTGAGTTTATGGCTGTATTTCTGTCAAGTGAGCCAAAACTCATGCTGCCTTCACTTTGCCATGCCAGCTCTGGAGGAGCAGCTGGTGCAGGCTGGCTTTCAGGGCAGCGCACACCTGATCCAGCCTGAGCTTTGCTCTGCAGAGCCACCAAAGCACTTGTGGCAAATGTGGCACAGCAATGGGAGCTCATAAAAGATCAGCAGTGTGGTGGGCAGTGTTGCTGGCCAGATGATATCTGCTTTAACATCAGCCTGAGGGTGAGAAAACCTGTGTATTTCCCTAAGTCCTCAGGGGAGGTATCAGTAGGAGAGGACTGCATCTCTGTGAGCAACAGAGCTCGCTTGGATAGAGGGACATTCTCTATAGGTGATGCTTTAAATGTTTAAGTTTGGTGTTGCAGGAAGACTGAAGTTAGGTGATTGAGGAAGATTCATGCTAGCTAACTTCAGATTCTCATAGTAGCCAACTAGGAGAGCAAAGCAGCCCCCTTAATTCATTCTATAGTTAACTGGGAGATAAACACTCCTAATCTGTTGCTGCAAGTGTGCATCTGGGAGGGGAAGCATGTCAACTGCAGTGCTCTTGGAGTGCGAATAGCTGCTCGCTACCAGACAGAGTAACCAGACAGGGTGAGCCTTGGCTGAGTGGGCTCTAGGATTTGAGAGTTTTTGGTTATGGTTATGCACAGGTGAGATAATATCTGTTGGTGTCAGTGAAATTTGTTCGGGTAATTCCACCTTCATCACCAGCCCCTCTGCTCAGTACAGCCCTTTCTATCTCAGCTGTAAAAAGACGGTATGGATCTTTCAGAAAGCAGCTTTCCTCCACTGAGAGTTGTGTGTGTTAGGTATGGGGCGAGCCTGAGGGAAGTGAAAGGCAGGAGATACTATTCCAGTGGAGAGAGCTGGAGGACGCCCTATCTGGAGTGCTCAGAGCTTGAGCTGAAGGATGACTTGAATTCCCAAAAGTGTCTTTCCCCCACCATCTTAACTGGCCTGGGTTTAATAAACAAAATCCCCTCTCTCCCTGACCATGCCTTGAACTTGCAATGAACCCATTGCTCTTCTTCCCTTTCAGATCACTCAGCTGAAGATTGAGAACAACCCCTTCGCAAAAGGTTTCCGCGGCAGCGATGACATGGAGCTCCACAGGATGTCCAGGATGCAGAGGTAATGCATGCCACCATCATGGGGATCTCCAGCCCCATGAGAGCTCTGGGCTCTGTTTCGTGTGTCACTGGTGGGTGAGTGAACAAGGATGTGGTGACAGTCCCTTCTCTGGCATCTTCTTGTGCCTTTTACCTCAAATTGGTGAACTACCATTCCAACGTGAGGCCAACATCCACAATTTTCCACTCCAGTTTTAATGCTTGTGTTGCAGAGGCAGGGTTTGGGCCACGGGAACACAGAGCTATTGCAGAAGAGTTGGAAGATATCTTCTTCCCAGCTGGTAGTGCTGTAGAGCCAAAGGCCTCAGCCCCGTTCTGAGAGCAGTTTTGTTAAGAGTTCTCCAGATGCCCCTGGAGACTTGGTGCATTGTGTTGGTTTCTGACGTTCAGAGGGTCTTAGGCAGAAAGGATGTGTTTTCCTGGTCAGCCCTGGATTCTCGAAGCAGGGGTATAGATATGGTGACTTCAGGGTGAAACAGGAAGCTGTTAGAAAATGTTGGGATCTTCAGGGCCAGGTGGTGGCTGAAGAGGTCTTTTTGGATCTCCGTTTTGGATGTAAATACGTAGGCTGAAACTTATGCCTAAATCCTGTTTAAAAATCCTGTTTAAAGTCCTTTTCTAAATGTCAGGCTCTGCTGGTAATTAACTTCATGCCTTTCACTCGACTTGGAACTTCATACATGTGTCAAGTTACTTCCTGGTGCAAATGTTTTGCAGGAACTTTGCCATACCCATGATTACACCTAAGACAGATGTAGAGGCTCAATATAGCATTTTCCATCCAGGAGAGCAGGAGTGCTTTAGATCCCTTATTCTCTGGAAGCAGCAAAGCTGGCTTTGAGCGGAGGGCTGTAGGGGCCATGCTGTTGCCTTCTGGAGGCATCCACCCATGGGCAGCCCAGGAACCTGGAGCTGATCCCTCCAGGCTGTAAGTGGTTGCTGCTGCCTTGGGAGCTGATGTTTATGCAGATCCACAAGTCGTACAGTTGCTGTATTTGGTGTCCCATAGATCTTACAGCCGTGCTAAAGGAGGGCACCATATGATGCCTGTAATCCTGCAAACTCAGAACCTTATTCAATACACCCATAAGCTTACCCAAATGGAGTGGGCAAGTGTCTGCTTGCGTGCAACCATTCTCAGGATCAGATAAGAAAAAGCTGATATAAAGCACTTACTCTTCTAATTCCATGCCATCCTTGAAGGTGGTGTTCCCTCTGCCCACCCTCTGCACAGATCCTATTCGCACAATGTCTCAATGTCTCAACATTCATTTATTTATTTATTATTCTGGGGGGTGCACTCAGTTGAAATAACTTTGCTCCCTCCCCCAGTGCCAGACTTCCAACTTTTACTGGAACTTGAGTAATGATGTCCCGGCACCTTTTTTTTTTTTTTTTTTTTTTGCTGCTAAACTACCCTTTCATTATGGCCAATGGGAAGATTTGAAGGTTTACATTCATTGTGGGGTTTCTGAAGGGAGGAGGGAGGAGGCAAAACAGTGAGGACTATTAGAAGGGCTTCATGACATATGAAGAGCATGGCACCTAGCCATGCTGAGCTTGTGCTAAAAATGGCTTGGCATTTTTCTGTGGGGCCTGTGGTCATACTCTGATACAGTGAACAGAAGCACTTGGAGTATATAAACACACATGCCCAGACCTGACATGGTGGAAAGGGTTAAAATCCACAGCCTTGACTTAATAGGACAATTTCTGATGCTTGTTTCCTTAATAACTTATCCTCTATACGGATTACACAGAAATAATTTTGTACCATTACAAAGATGTCATTTTTTTAACAAGAGAGCAGGATTGGGTTATTATACTATGATGAAGACACACCCACGGTTGTAAATACAGACAAATCAGAACTCATGTTTGTGGGCTTTTTCTGTATCGCAACCCATACAAAATGTATTAATATATCAAGACACATGTCTTGATATATAAGTGATGTATAGATAGTGATGTATAGATAGATACATAAGTGATATATACATGAGATAAATAACCATTCAGCACTGGGTATGTTAGAGAAGCTCAACCTACATTTGGGGTTCTATGTTTCATATATAAATATATATTTAAGTACAATGTATGTGTGTATGCACACGTGCAGTGAGGCTGTTTTCTCCACTGGCTGGCAGATGTTGGTACATGGGCTTCGAGGGAGTGATGGCTGCGTGTGCTCCCAGAGAACATACTTTTAGGGCAGTTTCTTCATAACAGGGAAAAGAAGGTAGCTGGGAAAAAAACCCACGCTTTTACAAAACAGTGCACAGCCTTTAGTACTGGGAAGCGGTGACCTGACATTCATCAGGTCACTGATCATCTCATTAGGGGGTGTAGCCATGGAGGGAATGAATTTTTCATGCTGAGGAAAGCCTAAGCACCTTTGTTGTCTTAACTGTGTCCTAACTTCCAGTGCAGAGGGACATTTCATAGCCAAAAGCAGAGCTGAGAACCCTGCCAGCAGGCTGTGTGGGTTTGAGGAAAGCCATTCCAGCATGGTTGGAGTGCTCCCCTTCTCATCCCCATCACCTGCATGCCTTGGGGCAGTGTTGGAGAGAGGCCTGAGCCCTGAGATGTGCTCCCAGCACAGGTCCTACTGTGTCTCTTGGGGCACGGACCCAGTGGCAGCTGAAGATACCATCCAGAAGCAGAGACCCCTGGCTGGGTTTCTGGGCTTTCTCTGTGCAAAAGGGGCTTCCAGAGAGCAGAACTGCTTTTGAGAAGGTGGTGACATGAGTGTCATGAGTGATATGGGTGTAGGTTGGGCTGAGGAACCCTTCCTGCCTTGCTTGTAGTCTGAACAATGTGCTTAGAGTAAACGTCTGCCTTTCAATAGCTGCAGTTATGAGAGAGGAGCTCCACCTGGACCTGAAGAGCTGTGGCTGTCAGCAAATGTGAGCACAGGACAAAGGCTGGCTTGCTGGGTCCAACATTATTTTGCTCAGCTAAGGTCTTGCAGTGGTGTATAGCAGTTCTCAGTGATGGCAGTTCCTCTGCTAAACACCTCCCTTTGGCAGACGGCAAGGGCTGGGGGAAGGAAGACAAAGCGGGGAAGGAAGACAACTTGTAGAGCCAAGTGTGAGCTCAAAGCAAGGTCTCAGGTGCCTTGTTGAGGGCTCTCCCTCCATCTCCATCTGCGCTGTGGCCAAGAAAGAGCAGCACGTTGTCTTGAGCCCCCCAGGGATGGGCGTTCTGCGGGGCGGATGTGGATGTGTGTGAGCCCAGCCCTCTCCATGGCTCCTTTTTGCAAGACCTCCATGGTGATTTTTCCTCCTCTGGTTTCCTAGAAGTTAATAAGTCGGTGTAGGTAGAAAACTTCATTCAGGAGTGTTATTGAGCCTTTCAGCAGCAGATGATTTCATTCAGAACAAATAGCCTGGAGCTCGAGAGATACCAATTCCAGCACAAACAGACTCCTGACACAAGTTCACTTCCCCCCTTTCTTTCTTGAGGCATGTGGGACCCCATAGCTGTTTCTCTGATGGGATAAGTGCGCTGGGACAACATTCTTTTTTTAACTCCCAATTATTTTTCCAAGCATGAAGTCAGTTTTTTTTTGTTGTTTTTTTTTTTGTTTGTTTGTTTGTTTGTTTTGTTGTTGTTGTTTTTTGTTTTTTTTTTTTTCTTTCCTGATTATTTTCGGAAAAAAAAAACCAAACTAAACCAAACCAAACCAAACCAAAACATACTACAGGGAAATGCATAGGGAATATGTTATACTACATCTGCATCCTGTGGTCATGCTGCAATTGAAAGGCATAAATCAGGTGAATAGAACCACGTGGTTGTGGTGCTGGGAATATCAGGCGAACTAGTTCTTTCAGATCTGTTGCTGTACTGCAGAAATCCCTTCTGGCTAGTCTGCCTGTGCCAAAGGGAATTTGGTGCGGGAAGAAAGAGCAAAATGCACAGCAGAAATCCTCTCAGATGATGAGGTCTGCGTTGCAGATGCCAGCGTAGGGCTTCACCCTTAACAATTTTCTATGCATGGCAGTCAGAGGAGCTGTGCTAATAGATTGTGGGTACAGAATGAGCTGGGAGATTGCATGCAAGTTGTGGCTTTTATTTATCTTTTTAATCTATAATTGCCAAGAGACAGAGGGGGAGAAGTGTCAGTGGGTCTGGGGCTGGGCACTGTGACAGAGCAATTCCGTTCAACCCTTTAGCCAACTTTGCTGATCGTTTGCAATTCCTGTTGTCTGCTGTGATTGCTACGGGTGCTGAAGAGCTTCTGGAAATCTCAACCCCTTGTTACCGTTCACTGGAATTGCTGCAATTAGTCCTGGAAGCTCCTCATTGGGAAAGCTTTTGAGTGGGAAGACAGTGAGGTGGAAGGGTGGCTCTCAGCCCCCGTGGTGGCTGCCCTGAGGAGCCTTTTCTAAGTGAGGCCCAGAGCGATGCTCCCAGCAAAGGGCAGAGCGGCAGCGTGATTCACAGATGTGGCTCAGTGCTAAGGATGTCTTTTCTCCATCAAGGACCTTGAGCCATAGCTTGCTTCCTTTGGCATCAATCGACAGTAATCTTTGGAACTATTCCAAATATTTCCTGGTGTAACTGAGAACAGAAACTGGGCCAGACTCACAGGATATACAAACAGTGCCATGATTCAGAACTGGTACAGCAGAGAAGATGCCTGCCTGTAGGGGAAATGGATGAGCCTTTAGGCTCTAAAAATGTGATATACCCCAACTTGCTGATATCGTGTTGGACTGATGGGCCCTGTTCTGTCTCCTGCAAGTAGGTCTCAGTCCACCACAAACAACCTCGCTCTCCTTGCATCTTCTCCTTGCATCTTTACATCCACTTTCATTTCCCATCTTCCATCACTGAAATCTCCCAAGGGCTACATACTGTCTGAAGCATTTTCTGTGCAAGGTTTAGGGTTGTAACATCTGTTGGAGAGATGATGTTTTCCTCCAGCAAACGTCCCTGAGGAAAGTTTCCTGGTCAAAACCCCAGTGGAAACCATAGTCTTGAGCTGAATTCTGCAGAATTTGATGAGATTCAGATGAAATCCAGAATAAGACTCTGTGGATTTCACTGGAGGGTATCCACCGTTCTTTTAAAGTGAGATATTCACAGGGTACTGCAATTTCTCCCACTGCTGGATCTGTTCAGCAGGACCCAATCTGCAGAAGTTCTGCCCAGCATCGATGTCTGCTGATGCTGCCTCTGGCCAACGTCCATTTTCCTTACCCTCCCGAGTTCCTATTACACGAGCAGCAGTATTTGTCTGTGGCACTCCAGCTTTTCATCTGCCTGAAGATGAGAGCTCTGGATTTCTGGCAATTTCTCTGTTGGTTCTTTGGGTTCATTGCAATGGGCTCTTTGTGCTGCCCTGCTCAGTGAGTGACAGAGGCATTGGTATCTAACACAGATGTGCCCCCAAAACAGCTGTGTTGGTCCGCTTCACAAGTTGGTGAGGAGGTCAGGACGTCTGATGTGTTGGTGGAGGCTGTTGCTGTGAACAGCCTTCCATATTTCTCTGGATATTTGGACTTATTCTAGTAGACATCCAGTCTGGAGCATTGTTTTCTGTGGGGCTGGCCTGCAGTCCCCATGCAGAGAGTGCTCATATTAGATCTGCGCTAAGACTGAAGGAAGTACTCAGTAGTCCCCCTCCCTCTAAGTCTGTCCTCTCACGCTGTAGATTATCCACCTCAGACTCTCCAGACAGTCTCCTGAGAGAGGTTTGGTTTTATTACAGTGTGTTGGAAATAAGCTGAAATGAATGCACAGTGACAATTGGCAATTGTTTGCTGGTATTTTTTTTTTTCCTGGGAGATGTTATACTTATTGCAGTCACTTATGTTCTCTTCCTCTCTATATCTTCTGTGGCTTACTTTCATTTCTTTCCTACTCTCAAATCTCAGCAGGAAGGACAAAAATTGGTGGCCTGGGTAATACAAAATCAAATAACTTCGAGTTGTATTTGTACATCTGGAGTAAGGATCTGATCCTGCATCACCGCATCCATCGGTGCTGAGTGGGTGACTTAGATTTTATGATGCTTTAGAAAGAGAGAAGAGGGATCCAGTATTGGCCACTGATACACCACAGGTCAGCCTAGAGGGTAGGAGCTGCCATCACAAAGAAGTTGTAGATGGTGCTGAGCCTACACGTTCCAAAGGATAATATGAAAACATGGCAGCAAACCATAGGGAAATCCTCTTCCATCTCATGTCTCATCCTGACCTCGAAGAGATATTGTAAAATCTTTGGGACCTAGTACTTAATGGCTATTTTGTGTTCTCATTACTGCTACTGCAACAGCTCTGAAAAGCCTGGTACCCATTGCTTTGTGGCAGAAATATCAGAAGACTGGATGTTGCAACATAGAAGATTCCAAGTTATAAACTGAATTTAAGGAGAGATTTTAAACTTCTTGTTTTTGTCTGCTAGCTATGTTTACTATGCAATGACTTATAAATTAGGGAACTCCAAGTCTGCTCATGAAAATATGTTGAAAATTCACTATTCTTTTGCAACACAGTGATAAGCAGGAAAGTGAACTGGAAGATATACAGTTATCATTTTCTGTGAAGATATACATTTATCATTTTCCACAGGTTTTATTAGTGTGTGGAGGCCACACAGTTTTATGACTCTAAGATTACAAAACCTCCTTGAACTTCCTTCTCTGAATCCTTTCTAGATATGAATTGGTGGCGTAAGTGACCTCATCGTGTCCTGGTGAGGGTGTCATTTGGCCAAGGAAGGGGGAAGATGCCATGAGATGTGACAGTGGGAAGGATTTTGCTAATCTCACCTGGCAGAGCTCGTTTTGTGCCCCGCACAGCACTCCTGCTTCCTCCCAGTCCTTCTCTGCTGTTGTAATACACGAGCTTTGGTAACCAAATGTTCATTAGCACTAACTTGAACTCAAAGTGTATCAGTCACATCTCTTCCCTTGCAAATTCTTTCCCAAACCAAAGCTTTTTGTTCTTCTAATTTTTTTTTTTTTTTCTTCACTAAAATGTAGTTCATTAATGATCCCATATAGAACTGTTGCTCATGCTTGTTCAGGAACAGCAATCTCTCCCTTGCTGTGCAGACAACCTCCTGTCTCACCACAGCAGTCAGTCTTCCCAGCTTCTCAGCCATTTTTTTGGACAGCAATAATTCTGGACACAGCAAGCATTGTGTGCCAGCAGTGAATGAAACCTTGAATTCTATTAAACTGTGGCCCAGGATTGCAACTGGCTATTCTGGGATTAGTAACTTTTAGGTATTCACTGGGAAAAAGAAGAAAGGAATCAAGGAAGCAAGGAAGGAAGGAGGGAAGGGAGGGAGGAAGGGAGGGAGAAAGGAAGGAAGGAAGGAAGGAAGGAAGGAAGGAAGGAAGGAAGGAAGGAAGGAAGGAAGGAAGGAAGGAAGGAAGGAAGGAAGGAAGGAAGGAAGGAAG
>NW_024884610.1:29435-29728 GCF_019232065.1 Centrocercus urophasianus
GGAGGGAGGGAGGGAGGGAGGGAGGAAGGAAGGAAGGAAGGAAGGAAGGAAGGAAGGGAGGGAGGGAGGGAGGGAGGGAGGAAGGAAGGGAGGAAGGGAGGAAGGGAGGAAGGGAGGAAGGGAGGAAGGGAGGAAGGAAGGAAGGAAGGAAGGAAGGAAGGAAGGAAGGAAGGAAAGGAGGGAGAGAGGGAGGGAGGGAGGGAGGAAAAGAAGGAAATGAAGGGAGGAAAAGAAGGAAAAGAAGGAAAAGAAGGAAAGAAGGAAAGAAGGAAAGAAGGAAAGAAGGAAAGAAG
>NW_024884611.1:0-43662 GCF_019232065.1 Centrocercus urophasianus
GAGAGGAGAGGAGAGGAGAGGAGAGGAGAGGAGAGGAGAGGAGAGGAGAGGAGAGGAGAGGAGAGGAGAGGAGAGGAGAGGAGAGGAGAGGAGAGGAGAGATGGGAAAGGAGCCAAGCCAAGCTTCTGGAAAGCTCACACTGCCTCTCTGGACCCAGGAATATCCCTCCCCAGGACAGATTTATTGTAGTAGCACTAATACTGTGTTGGCAGTCACACTCGTGCCCCATCTTTCAAAAAAAGTAGTGCTGCCAGGACAGCATAAGTGCTGGGGAGGTATCTCCGAAGCTGTTCATTTAGGAAGTTTGCTATTGAGCATTTGTGGAACATTTGTGGATTTTGGCAAATTATTAACATCAAAGCGACACACAAGTGTGGGGAAGACAGTCATCATTTGTACATACATATTTTTTGTAACAAACTTCTTCTAGAACATTAAAACTAAAATACTGTTTCCTTGGATATTTGGAAAGGAATATCATGACTCAAATCAGGTCATCATGGACATTTTGCTGTATGCTGACACCTCAGAGAAGAGCGAACAAATAACAGAGGTATCTGATAGCCTCTAAAGAACAATTTTGCATGTATACCTCATTTAATACTAGTACTAATATGTATATTTTTTCTGTTCACTAAGGTCTTTTTCACAGGAAAGTAGAAGAAAAAGAATAGAGAAATTCTGCTAAAAGAGATTTTACGAACACTATCCTGAGCATATTCAGGAATACTGAAAAGGGAGAGAGCAATAAATACAGAGAGCCAATTACATGCGCCTTTAATTTAGTATGTTTAATTTCACTGAGTGGCCCAACTGCTTTAGTGACTCATCTGTGGCTATGAAAATTGCCTTAAACCTGCATGCTAGCATATTTTATTTCAGTACTGCTCAGTTTTGCTTACCACCTTGCAATACTCTGCAATATATAAATTAAAACATGAATGAGTTTCATTTTTCCAGCCTCATTTCAACAGGTTTACAGCAGAGCTTTGAGAATGTGAGATTGAATCCTGCAAAGCAACTAACTAGCCATGTTTGCTCTAGTCAATATCTCAAAGCATCATGGTATTTTTCTTGGTTAACCTTTATTGCGACTTTCTTTCCTTTGTTTTCAGCCTTTATTTCTTGGAGATGTGACAGTGAGTTAAGCTGAATGTGTTGAATATATCTGCTCTAAAAGTGAGCACACCCTTTCATCAAAAATCCACTTCAGTTCCCCTTGCCCTTGTTACTTGTCAAATTTTCAGGGAGTAGCAACAGCAAGATTTAATTCATAGGGTGATGTAATTTTTCCCTTGAATTACTCTCAGATGTTTCAGTCTTTCATCAAAACAGAGAGAGGCTGGCAGGCGCACCATTAATACAAATAGCCAAGGTATATACAGTCTGTTTTTAACAAAAATAATGTCCAATATGTAAAAAAAAAGAAACAAACAAAAAAAACAACCAACCAACCAAACAAACAAACAAAAACCCTCCCAGTTTCTACTTGTTTACTCTTTTCAGAACTTCCACTAAATAGTCCAAGACCTCAGCTATAAGGTTATCAGTTCTCTTTTTGTGCCTTGTTTTTCTGTCTAAACTATTACTTCCTTCCCATGGCTGGAATTTTATTTTAAACGAATTTCCTAAAAAATGAATCTTAACTTTTACTTTGTGTTCCCTAATTCTGAATGAAAGACAATCACAAAAATTTACCAAATGATCGTCAGAAAATGCAAGCATACATCTCATATAGCTTAGAGGTACAAACTAAGTCTGACAATAATAAAATAAAAGTGAGGCAAAGAAAGCAAGAAGGATCATTAAAATAAATAAAACATACTCTGACATTTGCTCAGGATATTCTTGTCCGTTCACCAGACACTATCACAGGAGGAAATTCTCTACAGTCTGAACTGAAAATCTGTAAGAAAATTGAAGAATGAAATTCCTCTCTTTCACTTGAAGACTTTAAACAATTTCATCCTGTTAGGATGGAGATTTCTCAGGGAATGATAAGCTGACTGGCGTGTGAAATGAGATGATGAGACAGAAATTTATTTGGTTCACCTTCATCATTACCATTGGAAAATTCTGGTGCAGACTGACACTGAATACTTGACATTGCAGCAGTCCAGTAAACCAATATATGATTTTTTTCCTAAGCTTTACATCTCTACAAGATGTTTAAAACAAATAAGGAAAGAAAAAAAAATAGGAAGAGGGAAGGAATTATTTTCCTATGTCTTATTTTGAAATCCAGTTGTGTTTCATTTTAATCTTCCTGTTCACTAGAGGTTCTTTGAACTCACAGCTCTACTGGCAGTATTTAGATAAACTGGAGACTCTAGTCACTGGAAATCTTACATCTTTCCACCTCCTCATAAAATCAAGATCTTACAGCTGCAGTTTTAGCAGGTCTGGTTTACTCTATGAAGATGACAGACTTCTGTTTCTCCAGCCAGTATGCAGTTAGTATGAAATGCCTTGAAACAATAGTCTTTTTTCATGGTGAAGCAGGTAATTTAACAATTATTATACTGAAAGTACCATATCTTTGATAATAAAGGTCTCTATGAAAGAAACTACTTTCCTTTTATTTATTTTTTGCTGGGAATTTCTAGTTTTTGAGTTACAGATTTTTCTGAGAGTTCCTGTTCGACATATATAAGGAGTTAAATGTTTTCAACATCGTTTACCTAATAAATACCCATGGTTGCTCACAGTGTTGAAAAGCGTTCGTGGCTTCTACAGACAATGAATATGGAAAATATTATCATGAAGATACAAGTTAGGGAAAGTCGGGAAACTGAAAAGGAGTGACTACACTGGAAGTGTTACTTCAGTATTGGTTACAGCAATATAATGATTTGCATAAAAGAATGATTGATGCTTTTTGGTTGTTCATATAACTACTCTCAAGCAAGGTGTTATACTTCATGTCAATGCATTTCGAAGTATAATAGAGAACAACTGTTACAGTTACAGAATTAAAGTTGTTATATGAGATGAACAAGATCTCCTTGACTGACTTTTGTAGTCAGCCCTGTGAGGATGGCATTTTCACAAGCAGTATGTAGAAACTGGAACAGTACCAACCTCCCAAATATGAGGACATGTATCATGATTTACTTAAAATTAGGAAATTTACATTTGATGAACTGATGTTGTTCTTTTCAGATTATGTTTAGTGTTGCACAAAGTCATGTTTTGTGCTTCAGGACTATAACACATTCTGACAAGTGTATTTTCTTATGTCAGTGTTGTTGTGTTCTTGTTCAGCGTATTAAAATTAGGTGAAAATGATTATTTTAAAATGCATAGGCTGCTTGAAAACAGCAGTCATAGAACCACAGTAGGACAGAATCTCTGGAGATCATGTAGTCCAATTCCCTGACTTAAAGCAGAGGCAGCTGCAGCAGGATATGCAAGTTCATGTCCACTCATATTTTGAATATCTCCAGAGGTAAGAAAAGTCTTTTACGACTTAAATCTACGTATAATTATGAGAAGATTCTTGTTCTTTCATTTTCATTCTCTCCATACTTTTGAGCATTCCCTTTTTATTCAGAAAGAAAATGGTATCCCTCCATCAGAAGACGATTGGCCAGCAGGGACAGGGAGGTGATCAAACCACTCTTCTCTGCCCTCCTGAAGCCCCATCTGGAGTACTGCATTCAGGTCTGGGGCTGCTAGTACAAGAAAGACAGGGGGCTCTTGGAGAGAGTTCAGAGGAGGGCCACAAAGATGATCAGAGGGCTTCAGCACCTCCCCTATAAAGACTTGCTGAGGGAGCTGGGCTTGTTCAGCCTGGAGAAGAGAAGACTGTGGGTTGACCTCATTGCAGCCATTCAGTACCTGAAGGGAGCCTTTAAACAGGAGGGGAGTCAACTCTTTACAAGGATAGATAATAGCAGGACATGGGGAAATGGTCTTAAGCTCAAGGAGGGAAGATTTAGGTTGGATACCAGGGGGAAGTTCTTCACCAAGAGGGTGATGAGACACTGGAACAGGCTGCCCAGAGAGGTTATGCCCTGCTCTTAGAGGTGTTAAAGAACTGCTTGGATTGAGCCCCAGGCAGCCTGGTCTAGTATTTGATACAGAAGTTGGTGGCCCTGCCTGCAGCAGGGAGGTTGGAGCTTGATGATCCTTGAGGTCCCTTTCAACCCAAGCCATTCTATGATTCTATGATTCTGGGATTCTGGGATTCTGGGATTGATTTCTCTTCTCCAGGCTGCACAGTCCCAGATCTCTCTGCTTCTCTTAAGTGGAAAGTGCTCCAGTCCCTTAATCATATTCATGGCCCTTCACTGAACTCTTGGTAGTTTGGCTCCTTATGTAACTCATGTTTCATAAACTGATCTATGAGGGTGTTATGGGATGTATTGTAAAATCTTACTGAAGTCCAGATAAGGACTTTAAAGTCCAGTGCTTTATGGTCAGCAACAAAACCAGTTATATAGAATGCTGATTAGGGATTGTTTGTCCTTCATTATCCAGTAACTTTTCCAGGGGCTGGTGTGAGGCTGATCAGCCTGTAGTTCCCCATGGGGGAGGTGCTGCATCCCTCTGACCACCTTTGTGGCTCTCCTCTGGACTGTCTCCAACAGCTCCTTGTCTTTCTTGTACTGGCAGAACCAGACCTGGATGCAGTACTCCAGATGAGGCTGCAGGAGGGCAGAGAAGAGCAGTACGATCACCTTCCTGTCCCTGTTGGCCACCCTTCTGATGTAGCCCATTCCATCAGGATACCATTGGCCTTCCAAGGTTCAGGAGTTCAGCCTGGAGAAGAGGAGGCTCAGGGGAGACCTCATTGCTCTCTATAACTTCCTGAAGGGAGGTTGTAGTGAGCTGGGGGTCGGCCTCTTCTCTCGTGTCATTAGTGATAGGACCAGGGGGAATGGTTTCAAGCTACGGCAGGGGAGATTCAGGCTGAACATGAGGAAGTATTACTTTTCAGAAAGGGTGGTCATGCACTGGAATGGACTGCCCAGGGAGGTGGTGGAATCACCGACCCTGGGGGTGTTCAAGGAAAGACTGGATGTTGTGCTGAGGGACATGGTTTAGTAGGAGCTATTGGGAATAGGTGAACGGTTGGACTGGGTGATCTTTTAGATCTTTTCCAACCTTGGTGATTCTATGATTCTATGATTCTAGGAGCACACTCATGTTCAGTTTTTCATCCACCAGGACCCCCAGGTACCATCTAACATTCCTTTGAATAAATTAGTTTCTCCTATTTCACTTGGGTTTCTGCTTCTTCCTTCGCACCTCTTCTCCCTAGGGGAGGGAGGGATATTGTGTGATTAACTCTTCAAACTATGACAGGGCCACAGATCTGCTTACAGAACGTCAAGCTGAGCCTCAAAAGGGTTCACTGTGAACATGTCCTCCTCCCACACATCAATTAATTGGGTACATTTTTCCATGAATCCACATTTCCCCCCCATTTTTTTCCTTATGTACTGATAGATCTGTAGGAACACCTTGATGTCCTTCATATCATTAGCTAACGACAGCTCCAGGTGGCTTCAGGTGTCAACCTCAATCCTGCACATTTGAACACTTGTTTCCTCATTTGTACTGATCACTTGTCACTGCTTCCACTTCTTGAATGCTTCCTTGTCATGCCTGTGTTTAATCAGGAGCTCCTTGTTCAACCATGCTACAGTCACTTGCTACATGCTACAGCAACTTCTACAGTCTTTGCTTGATTTCTCATTCACAGAATTCCTTAGCTCAGATGAAGGGTTCCAAACCCTCTATGGCCATTTTCTATAGGATATTTCCAACCAAATTGCTGCACTAGACAAGGATTATTCCTTTGAAATCAAGAGCTGTGATCTTCCTATTTGCCTTGTTCTCTCCTGATTCCTGAAATTAATACTTTGTTGCTCCAGCCTATGCTGCTTTTAAATCTCTGACAAATTCTTCTTGCTTGTAAGTGTCAGACTCAATAAAGTACTCCTCAGTCTTTATCAAAGTCCTCTCCTCTGTCACCTGTTTTAGGAAGGTATCATTAACATTTGCATTTGGGCCGGAAGAACCCCAGGCACCCGTACAGGCTGGGAGGAGTGGTCCTTGAGAGCAGCTCGGCAGAGAAGGACCTGGGGGTCCTGATGGACGAGAGACTGAACATGAGCCAGCAGTGCGCTCTGGCAGCTCGAAAGGCAAATGGGATCCTGGGCTCCATCAGGAGAGGGGTGGTCAGCAGGGACAGGGAGGTGATCGTCCCTCTCTACTCGGCTCTTGTGAGGCCCCATCTGGAGTACTGTGTCCAGGTGTGGAGCCCTCAGTACAAGAAAGACATTGAGATTTTGGAAAGGGTCCAGAGGAGGGCGACTAAGATGATCAGGGGGCTGGAGCACCTCCCCTATGAGGACAGGCTGAGGGAGTTGGGCTTGTTCAGCCTGGAGAAGAGAAGGCTGCGGGGTGACCTCATTGCAGCCTATCAATACCTGAAGGGAACCTACACCCAGGAGGGGAGTAAACTCTTCAAAAGGGCTGACAACAGCAGGACTAGGGGAAATGGATCGAAGTTGAAGGAGGGAAGATTTAGGTTGGATGTTAGGGGGAAGTTCTATACAAGGAGAGTGGTTAGGCCCTGGAACGGGCTGCCCAGGGAGGTTGTGGATGCCCCGTCCTTGGATGTGTTTAAGGCCAGGTTGGACGGGGTCCTGGGCAACCTGATCTGAATGTGTGTGTTTGGTGGCCCTGCTAGGCAGGGGGGTTGGAACTACATGATCCTTGAGGTCCCTTCCAACCCGGGTGATTCTGTGATTCTGTGATTCTGTGATTCTGTGAACATAAGATACCTACAGGACGGCTTTGGTTCTGATATGTTGTATCTGCAGCAGATTATTTGGATGGTTAGAAGTCCCCGCTGAGGACCAGGGCTTCTGAATGTGGAGCTGCTTCTAGCTGGCTGAAGTAGGTTCATCTACACCTCCCCAATCAGCTGATCTGTAGCAAATATCTGTAACAACCTCAGCCACACTGGCAATCCCAAAAGGCTGATGCATAAGCTCTCACACCACTGATCACTTGCTCCTTGCAGAGCTCTGCACATTCCTGCTACTTTCCTGTATTCAGTGCAACTCCATCTTCTTGCCATTCCCACCTATCCTTTAATGCCTAGATCCATCCACTGAAATACTGCAGTTGTGAGAGTTTTCCTACATGCCTCAGCAGTTACCCTGTAGGGCACACAGATCTCTGGTTCCTTCTGTTTGTTCCCTGTCCTACCTGTACTAGTATAAAGGTACTTGAAGTGAGGCACCAGGCTGATTTCTCAGGTGAAAGATAAGAGCTTCTCACATAATGTTTCATTAATGCTCCATGTAGTAAATAAATAAATAAATAAATAAACTAGGTGTGGGTTTTTTTTTTTTGTTTGTTTGTTTGTTTTTGTGCATCCTTTGTAATTAAATAAGTCTATCTAGTTGTAACTTCTGGTAAAGCTTGTACCACTAAGGACTACCATTTAGAATTCAACTCCAAATATCTTAATTTAACGTTGAAACAAATACTTACATAGGTATTTGAAGATGAATCCTCCTACAATGCTGACCTGAATCTGTGTGTGTATTCGAGCAGTTGTCCTGAGAAGTACTTGCCACTTCAGTGTGCTCAAGTGCACAGCTCTAAAAAGAACTCTCTATTGTTTCCCAAAAGATACATTCAGGCAAGAGATGCAGAGGAATTCTATTTTAATGGACAGATACTAAAAGAGAAATAAGATGTGCTATTACATAAAAAGCAAACGTTTTATATTACTGTTTATAGGATGTGATGTGAAACAGCTGCTTGGCACACAAGTCCTGTGCCATTCTTCTTCACTTGGTCTTGGTTGTTTCTATGGCTCCCAAGCAATAAACTTGTATGGAATTACTGTATATTGCTAAAAACTCATGATAGTAGCAAGCAGGAAGCACAAGTTAAGATGCTGAGTCACAATGTTGACTTAATAAATATGGAAAAAGACTTTCATGGATGAAACTGTACTGTAGAGATGCAATTCTCAGGGCAGAAGAGTTACCCAGTGATGATGTTTGTCAAGCAATCTACTCAGACATTGCGTATTTTTTACAATTGTAGTAAAAATACAATATAAATTCAGAACCAAAGATCAACTACATGGAGATTACATTTCTTTCATATTTTTGGTAAGGAAGACCTATTTAAAATTTCTCTTCTATTTACCTGTTGAAGACTGCTCTACATACCTATTTATGAAGCAGAACGGGATGCATTTGCAATAAGAAGTAATATCAAATAGATGCATAACTGACATCTTTTGCATGAATTTTAGTTTGGTTATTGATTTGGGGTTTTTTCTTTTCATTCATGTCTCTCTAGAACCTTTTCTAACTTTTTGAAAGGAATAATATTTAAACTAAGATAGATGTGGACATTAAGTGAGACTTACTGTTCCACCAGATAGTATAAATGTGTACATTTAAACAGGCAAACATACAAACAAACAAAAACCATTTTTTTTTTAAACCTTCTTTAACAACCAGTGTGAACTAAATGAGAATTAGATTAGTTTTTTGTATTCATTAGATAATCAGAGAAAAGAGTTTGATGATTTAGGCATTGATATAAAAGTGTCATTGGTGTCTTTGAAGTATCCTGAAGGATAAGGCTTAGTCTAGGCTTGTTTCTTCTTTTAAAGATGATTTATCATATGCAAATATTAAGGCTTTACCATTTGATCTGCCTTAGGTGAGATCCTTGGGCTATATACCTAAAATTATTTTTTGGCCATTTATACAGAAAATGAGTACAGTTTGAGGAAAAGTAAATCTCAGAGAGAAAAGAATTCAGACTTGTGTATGGTAGGACAAATATCATGAAAGAAAGATATATGAACTTGACATCTCTCTGTATCAGTGAAAAAGAAAGAGGTGTTTTCCTTAACACAAACTAAAATGAAATCCACTACCCGATCCATCATGCTGACATCAAAATTCTGTTAACATTCAGTAGAATAAAGTAGTATGAGGAATTTGTCTTCTTTCTTGCCAGCTTGTAGTCTCAAGTAGACATTTATTTAACATGAAGTACTACTCCAGAACGTATTACAACTCAATGTGTGACCAGACACTGAGACACCATTCAAGTTCTAAAACTATTTTTGAAACAAGTGTTTGATTTAATACCAAACACATGCTGTCTTCTACAACACCACATAAATACATATTAAAAAAAATTGTCAAAGACTTGTTGGCTGCTCTTAGATTATTTTTAATTACAGATGGCTGGACCTGCAGTGTTGAAATTCAAATTAGAGTAGCAGAAACACAGCAAAACGTATTTTACTCATCTTTGAGGATCGAAATACTAAACAACAGAAGATTTTGTGTAATAGCAATCAGCATTAACCCTCCGCTACACTAGTATTTTTTGACACCATAATCAAAGACATCACAACTGCAGAAGCTTCCAACTTCCATATTCAAAACACTCTCTGCTAGTGACCTGAACACATCCAAAAATGTGTTTGGCCTTTTCCAGGACTGGACGTCTATTTTCCAATCTTGTCCAGTCTTTGGAGAGCAGTATCTTATTTCTGCATGAGAAAATGTAGGCCATTTTATTTGAGGGTTGATATTCCATGAATTAATTTGGATGATTTATGAGAGCTGCTCCAAAGGTGAACTGTGTCCAGGTGGAGTTTGGTAACAAGCAGTGTCTCCAAAGATTCCATCCTGGGAGCGGTATTCTTAACAGCTTTTTCAGTGAAATAGGTTATGGGTTATAGCACTGAGTGTATTGTTAACAAGCTTGCTGATGACACTAAGCTGAGCGATGCAGTTGATACAGAAGATGGAAGAAATGCCATCCAAAGGGACCTTCATAAACTCAAAAGATGGGTGGTTGTGAATCTAATGAGGTTCAACAAACCAAAGTGAAGCATTTTGCAGTTGGGTCGAAGTGATCACAGACATGTATACAGACTGGGAGAAGAACTCCTCAGTCCTTCTGGGAAGGAATTAGGGGTTCTGTTGAAAAACATAACATGAGCCAGCTTTGTGCTCTTGCAGCTGGAGGCCAATGGTATCCTGAGTAAAATCATAAGAGGAGTGGCTAGCTGGGCGAGGGAGGTGATTGTTCCCCTTTGTTCTACCCTAGCGAGGTCCCATCTAGAGTCTGTGTCAAGATCTGGGGCCCCCAGCACAGGAAGGATGTGGAGCTTTTGGAGAGGATCCAGAGGATGGCCATGAAGATGAGCTGGAGCACTTCTGCTGTGAAGTAAGCTGAGGGAGCTGGGTTTGTTCAGCCTGGTAAAGGAAAGGTTTTAGGACAACTCCTTGTAGCCTTCCAGTATTTAAAGGGAGTTTATAAACAGGAGGGAAGTCAATTTTTTTACAAGAGTAGATAGTGATAGGACAAGGGGGAATTGCTTTAAACTGAAGGAAGGAAGGTTTAGATTAGATGTCAGGGGGAAGTTTTTTACTGAGAGTGGTGAGGTGCTGGAACAAGTTGCCCAGAGGCTGTGGATGCCTTGACCCTGAAGGTGTTTAAGGTCAGGTTAAATGGGGCCCTAGGTAGCCTGATCTCGTACTTGATCTAGTGGTTGGCAAACCTGCTTGTGTCAGAGGGGTTGGAACTTTGTGATCCTTCAGGTCAATCTAAGCCATTCCATGATTCTGTGAGACTATGACTATAATTTCATGAAGCAAGCACAAAAGTAATGATCCTTCCTGGAGTTTTCCATGGGTACAAGGCCACTCTTTCTATCCTAGCTTGAATTTGGACTGGATAGATTGTTGCTGATGGACCTGGATTCCAGGAGTGCTTGCTCTGGAGATGACTGGCTACTGTGCTGCTGTTTGGAGATGAGCACTGCGTGCCTGAACACGGTGAAAGTGCAGCCCAGGAAATAACCTGCTTCCTTGCTTTCTCTGTCTCCCTCATCTCCTCCTTGTCTTAACACTAACTCTTTTTGGGTGTAGAATTGGCTAGCTGGAATGTGCTGGTATCATTTGACTTAATTGGACAGGATAGGTCCAGGGGTTTCCAGGATAGGAAACCAGGGGTGGACACTGCTGTTGCTGGAGCTGGAGCAGGGTGTAGAAGGTGGCCTCTCCTATCGGCTCTTCTATGGCTGCGTATCAGGACAAGAGATACAGGCTTGAAGAAGCAGAATAGGAGAAACTGAAGTTGGGAAAGGGGAAACCAAAAGTCTTTCACACTTTCAGAAACCAGAGCTTGGTTAAACCATACTTGTGGATTGGAACAAATGTCATATAAAATGTATGTGTATACAGACTTCTGGACAAGGGCAGCAAACAAAGATGTAATGGAGGAAAGCACAAATTGAAGCAAAAATGCAACTCATTTCCTGCCTTTCCCAGGTTTGGTGAAAACACTTTCCTTTTTCCTTTCTTTCCTGTCTAGTGAGAGGACTGTGCCATGGGTGAGAGCACAAAGCCATCTACTGTATGAGTTAAGCCCTGTCCTGATGTAAAGATTTATTTTCCTCTGTGATCAGAGAATGGGATTATATATTCAGAATTGTCTCAAGAAAGTGCAGTGTGGAGAAGAGACTTTTTGCCAAAGGATGATCATAATAAAATATCAGTAGGAATAGTATATCTCATCAAAAGAGTAAGTAATTAAATCTTCTGGCAAGAAGTGTCAAAAGCAAAACTAGTTTAATTATCTCAGTATGAGCAGGCATATTTTAAAAACAGCATGGCACACATTTAGAAGAGTGAGTTGGTGAGAAACAGGAGCCAGGCTGCTTCCATAAGAAAATCTAAATTGATAATCAGCATTTCCTCAAATGAAGAGTAATAACATTAGAACATTATTAACAGTGTTATAATTGCTATTGGCAATTACCTGTTAATAAGGAGTTTTTTAACTGATATCATCTTTGTTGACAGTTAACAAATGTTAGTTATGTTAGCACTTAACAAATGATTTTATAAATGAAATGTGGACGTGGTATGTTTTCTGATTTGAGTTTTAAATCAGTAGAAGAATATCAACTTTGAAAATCTTTTACTTTTTATGCTAACAGCATTATAAATTTTTGATACTTTAATAAGGCAGATCTTGATCTTTTCCTAATTATGAAAGAAGGGATAATTAAAAATGATGTTATGAAGAATGGATTGTTCTTTTCCTTCATAGAATGATTGGAAAGTGTTTTTCATATTTCCTGCTGTGCCTCATTGTCTCCTTGATATTTTCCTGGGCACACTAACCACAAAACAAAACCACAGACATCACAGACCAAATGTATAAGCTATGCTTTGCAGGAAGTTCAGTCACTATAAAAGACCGAGGAGGATTCAAGGCACATCCTTGTTTTGTCCCTTGATGATACACTGAACAGTTACAAGACTGGAAGAACACTTGGACAAGCCTCATAAACACATCACATTAAATATATTATGGCTATGACACATCCCACACATCCTGCTTGCTTTGGACATGCATATCTTAGGGAGTTTTAAAAACTTATTTTGGCTGAAAAAATTTGATTTAATCTAATGTATTAAATATTCTTAAATCAACAACTGGAATTCACTCTTTCATGTTCTTCATTACTGGTTGAGACAACAGAATGATTTTATTTATAAAAATAGAAATATCTAGAAATAAGAATTTACAGAAGGAGAGATGCTTCGTATAAATGAGAAAGAATCAAATCCATACAATAGAATATAACTGTGAATGGGCTTAGACCTTTCCTTCTAATGTCCGACCTCCACAAAAGTACCAATTCTTCTATTACTACAATCATAATAAGATTTTTTTCTTTGCAGAATGTGAACTTGAGTCAGTGCTCTTGCATTTGGAAGTAATGACAAATTGGGTCCTGAGCTCTTACTAATAATTCCTTCCTCTATTGAATGGAGTTATAAGTATGCTCTTCTGCCTATTGGTTTACATTAATAACATTGGAGGATTTGGTTTAAATGAATATGAATAATGTAATGCATTAACAGTTCTGTGATGATCTGAAAGTTATTTAAAATTATAAAGTGATAATGATTTCGTGATTTAAAATGTCGAGTAGATGCATTTTAGGCAACAAGTTGGATACAATTCATCTAAGGCAAATTATCAAATAAATTTTAGTGAATACATCATCTCCCTTTTACACTGATGTGATTTGCTTTATTCAGTGATTTATGGGATAAAACAGACAGCTCTGAAGGTGAAACTTTTATTGTTAGATAAAATCACAGAAGTACAGAATCACAGACACCAAGGTTGGAAAAGACCTACAAGATCACCCAGTTCAACCATCACCAATAGCTCTCACTAAACCATGTCCCTCAACACAGAATCCAAACACTCCTTGAACACCGCCGGGGTCGGTGACTCCACCACCTCCCTGGGCAGCCCATTCCAGTGCCTGACCACTCTTTCAGAAAAGTAGTATTTCCTAACGTCCAGCCTAAATCTCCCCTGGTGCAGCTTGAAGCCATTCCATCCGGTTCTAAAAGAAGTTACTCTAGTCCTCTAGAAGTTACTCTTAAGTTGGGAACAGTATGTTTTTCTGGAAAACTGATTCACTTAACTGACGGCATCATCTGGTCTCTAATTTTATTTATCTATCTATTTATTTATTTATTTGTTTGTTTATTTATTCTGTCTTCTATGCAGTATAAAGACTTCATAATTGCAGATTATTAAATGTAAGTCAGGTGTACATCTTCAGTTCTCTCCTTTTCTTGTAGGACAGAGACATGAGGTTTGGAGTAATACAAAGGTCTTCATTAGCCAATATTTAACGGTTTCTTTTTGTTAGAGCGTTTGATTTATTGGTTGTTTTTTTGGCTTGTGGGAATTGTTTTGTGTATTAGACCCAGAGCAACCTTCCAATATCTACTGGTCTGTTATTCTGTGATGACTAATGGTTTAGAATATTTCTTTGCTTAGTACATATAGATTAAAAAGTTATGCTTTCAGAAGCTATTTCTTGTAAATCTTGTAAATCCATCATATACTGCTGTCATATATCACCCACAACTGTAGACAACAAAGTTATCTTCAAGATTTTCCAGAATTACTTTTGCCTGTAGGCACCCGAAAGGATTATTTGCAACTGTGGACAATCATTGTAGTACTTGTCATATTTGACTGAATTCAGATTAAGTTCATTTTCAAAAGATCATCAAATAATTGAGCATGAAAGTGACCTCTTGGTGCCCCCCGAAAGGTTGTTATGCATCCTGTCTAGATGAAGAAAAGGTTAAGTTACTGATTATGAAATTGAAAATGGCTTCATATGAAAAAGAACTGTGTTCTTTCTCACTGAGACTCCCCCTTGCCTTTAAGAAAGCACAACAAACTAGCTGGCAGAAAGGGATGGCAGAAACTACAATGACAAACTACCTTTAATTTTCTTCCCTTTATTAGTGTGGTCACTCTTTATTCTCTCCCTTGCCTCCTACAACAAAACCTCTGTGTTTACGTCTGGGCAATGTGAAGGCAGTGAGAGGAGGAGCCCTCTTTCTGTACACTCTATCGGTTCTACTTCATTCTTTATAAGCATCACTGAGCAAGTTCCATCTATCTTAAAGAGCCTTTTTGCTCTTTTTGCAGGATTTTCTAGGCAATTCCAACATTTTATAAATCATTTGTCGTGAGAGATTCACCATATTTGCATCTGTTTCTATTCATAACCTCTAGGTTGTATTTGTTCTTCATGCACTTCATGTGCAACAGTGATCATAAAAATGCTGCATCTGTCACTTGTATTAGTTTTCCAAAGGTTCCTATTCTTCTTTTCCAACCTACAATTGTCAGAATATTCCCTATAATCTTGTCCTGAAATCACTAATTTAAATTAATGTGAACTAGGACACTGTAAAATACCTTTTCACTTGAAGCTATAAAAATAAGATATACAACATACAGAGTGACCCTATCCAAAGTATCTACCACAAAGATTCTCCCAACTCCAGATTTCTTGTTATAGAGGAAGTAAATGAAACATATAAATGTCTTCAATTTTTGCTTTTAATTGAGTTTGTACTTCACCGTACTGCTAGCATTTTTGAACTGTAACTACATGTTAAGAGTGTCTAATTGTACATTTGTACAGATTTTAACAGAAAGATGCTTACCAACAACTCTGAAATGTAGGTCAGTTTCCATCCATGATGGTTATTTGTCATCCATAACACATTTTCCACTCTGCTTTTTTGTTGTTTACTTTGTTTGCTTAATACAAATTTAATGCAAATCTAGTTTACAAATTTGTTACTATGCTTTCAAGATTGTACTAGTATTTGGAACAAATAAATCTCAGGTCCTAGAAGAGAGGTGACTGGGTAAGATATATTTATTTTAACATGCATCCAGGATATTTTGTTTCATTTAACTAGTTGATTTTCAATCTTTGCTAGCAGGCATAACTATCAAAGCAGATAAAACACTCTGCTTACTGGCACTACCAAAACCAGTGCAAACATTGACAAGGGGAGGCCTTTAATCGCACCAGCACCAGGACCAATTAAATTTCAATGGCAGTTAGTCTTAACACTGAACTGTTCATTTTTCAGTTGCTTTAAGATCACTGACAGAAGGTTACCATGACTGAATTAAAAGTGTTTGTAATCTTGCAACAGTGCATCCTGTCCCTCTTGAATTGGCCATGCTATACTCAACGCAGGTTGAGATATTTCAATTATATTAGCAGATTAACATTTAAAATTGATGTAAATCTGTAATTATCACTGCACTTGAATATGTTAGGGAATCAGTGTTCCAGATGGGATGATATTTTTTCTATTATGAAACTATTTACATGTTATTATTTACTCATTTTTGTGTAACAGTTGTTTATAAAGACGTAGTTTACAAATGGAAAGGGCCTCCTATCAATAATGGTTAATGTTTTGAGATTTTGTGACTTTATCTCGTTGGAACTTCAGAACTTGTTTCTCACAACAAGTCTCCCTTTTGCGGTTACTTCCCATAGGAACTGGTCAACGCAGATCTATTTCATGTAATTTTATTAAATTTCTTCTTATATCAAAACAGGCAAAAGTATTCACAGATGGCTGCCTAATACCTCCAAGCAAATAAGATGCCAGATTTGTCGCTGAGTTTCTGTGATCCATGTGATGCAGCTTGCTAGGAACATGAAGTCTACCTATGTCAGGGATCGTACAGCAGTATGGTGCTTGTGTGCTTGTCTGAGTATTTGTGTTTGGCCCTGGTAGCACATGTCTGACCAGAATTAGTGAAATGTTCATTCACTTCTGAGGGCAAGTACTTTTTACAAATGTCTGTAGCAATGGCCATTTGCTCTCCTTGAGACAGTTTGGACTTTCAGCATCCCTGCTTAAAAGCAACTGCTGCATCTTCCCTTTCAAAT
Organism: Centrocercus urophasianus; assembly: GCF_019232065.1. Lineage (NCBI taxonomy): Eukaryota > Metazoa > Chordata > Aves > Galliformes > Phasianidae > Centrocercus > Centrocercus urophasianus. The sequence continues at coordinate 16,337 of NW_024884611.1, forward strand.
TCTCTCTTGCAGTATTTTGGTGGAGTCTGATCTGTATTGAGTGGTAGACACTGATAAGATGGTTGCCTGCTATGTGAGGTGCAGGGAGGCAACCATCTTACATAAGTATTGTGCATTGGTCTTCCAAGAGAACCAAGAAGATTCTTCCTCTGCACTGTTCACAGGAACTAGACATTGTGTGAAGGAGACAAAAATTTCCTACTTCTGAAGACATACGTTCATGTGCTTGGATAAATCAATGAAGAATAATTAATATTCTTGGAATATTATCCACCTAATACAGCTGATGTTGCAATTTTTTAGCCTATGTCAGACTGAATTAATGACAGTTGTCAAAAAAGTCTTAATGTGAGGAACGTTCATTCTCTTTATTTGGTTTTTGTGCAATAGAACCATGCAGCAATTTCAGAGAAATTGTGTCAAGATCACGCAAGAATTTTGATTTAAGAATTAACCTCATTCTATAACATTGTACTAATATGGACTAATTAGGATCTATTAAGTTTAATTAAACAGTTAATTAGGGTTAACATCTCTTTTCTGTAAGGACATTCATGGTAAACTTAAAGTGCATATTTTTTTTAGTCCTTGGAATTTATTGTTTCTCTAGAAAATACTCCTTAAATTAATATTGCTGAGGCTAAAATTAGAGCATTTTCTCAACAAAGCCACCATGGTTTTTGGCTTTTATTCCAAGGAGGGAGGAAACAATGCTTTTTTTCTTGTAATTTTATAAAAAACATATGGTATTAGCTGAAGCGTGCTTCCAGTAAGATGAATGTGAAGTTAACTGTACATCCCCTAGAAGTGAACAATTGCACTGTTCTGATGAATTACTTTACAATATATGCTCAGGAGATAAGCACCATTTAAAAAAAATATTTTTTTTTTTTCTGCTAGTATTGTGGGAGATTATTCAACAGCACTGAATTTTTATATAGTGTGAAGGAAAATCAAATAATTCTTTTACAGTTAGGAAAACCTAAGGAAATATGGGATACTGTGGAAACCATCCTGCAGAAAGGGGCTTTGTGATATGTGTTTTCTTCAGCTTGTCAGAATGAATGTACAAAAAAGAGAAAAGGCAGCTTAAGTACGTATTTGAACAAATGTGATCACTTAAAAAGTTAGACACAAAATATTTTATGCTTCCATAGGCAATTAGAAACAAAGTGCTTGTTTAATTTTGAATGACACATTAGACTAGAGTTCAGTGGGCTTTTTGGTATTATTTGTCGTCTTGTCCTTCCTGCAGGACAGGTCAGGATTATGCTGTGCCTATATCAGTTAAGATACATCAGAGTATGCAGTACACAGGAATGTTCAGGCCTCTGTCCTCTGCACCAGTCACTCACTGAACTGCTACCAAATGGATGAAAATAATCCCATTCATACACAAACCAAAGAAATATAACAAATTATATATTGCCATGTGGTACACAGAGTCAACTGATAAAATAAATTTTGCACTCAGAAATTGCTCTAAAATTAAAAGAAAATCACTTCACATGCTCTTTTGGGTTCACTCATTGCATTTGCTTACACAAGTATGAAAGGAAATGTGGGCAATTGTTGGTATTAAAGGCTTACAGAGAACTGATAGAAAGTTATAACAGCAGCATTTTCACAGTCACAGGACGTCAGGGATTGGAAGGGACCTTGAAAGATCACCTAGTCCTATCCACCTGCTGGTGCAGGAACACCTAGATTAGGTAATTTTATGGTATTCTAGTCAAGTCGAGCTCTTTTAAGATCCACGTGATATAATATCTCTTAGCTACTCCTGCTAAATTGACTTAACAGCAAATGAGATTTATTTATACCTATTCCAGAATATTCTGTAAATCTTCTTTAGTTCCCCCACCACTTTTGCAACTAGAGGGATTGGTAAGATTGATTGAATCCTGTGGTTAACATTTAAACTGATATTATATTTTTAACATACCTTTTTAAATATACCCTCTTTGTACACCTCTGATACGCTTGAAGGAAAGGACCTTGACAGGCTTAAGAGCTGAGCCCATGTGAACCTCATAAAGTTCAGCAAGAGCAATTGATAATCAATAGATCCTACATCTGGTTCAGAGCACTTGCACTTGCAGCACAGGAAACCAACTGCATCCTGGCTGCATAAGGAAAGTGTGCCCAGTAGTTCAAGGGAGGTGGTCCTTCTGCTCTGCTCTGCCCTGGTGGGGCCGCATCTGAATTACGGTGTACAGTTCTGGTCTCCTCAGTTAGAGAAAGACAGAGAACTACTGGAGAGAGGCTGGTGAAGGACCACCAAAGATAATGAAGGGCCTGGAGCATCTCCATTATGAGGAAAGACTGAGTGACCTGGGACAATTCTATCTGCAGAAAAGAAGACTGAGAGGAGATATCAGCTGTTTATAAACATAAAAAATGTGGGAGTCGCATGAATGGGGCCAGGCTCTTTTCAGTGATGTGCAGCAACAGAGGAAGGGGCATGGGAACAACGTGGAACACATGAAGTTCCATCTGAACATGAGAAAAAAGTTCTTTACTTTTAGGATGACAGAAGGAACAGACTGCTCAGAGTGTTAGTAGAGCCTCTTTCTCTGGAGATATTCATACCCCTGGTGGACACTTTCCTGTGTAACCTTCTGTAAGAAACCTGCTTTAGCAGGACACTGAACTGGATGATCTCAAGAGGTCCCTACAATTCTGTGATTGTGTGGTTTTTAGGATTTGTCAATAAGAAAAGGAAGTGAGAGAAGTTTACTTTTATTGCATCATAAGACTCATGGTTTTATGCAATCATACATCAAGTCTTTTCTTGCTATAGTTCTTAGTATGCAAATCACAGATGAGAATTTCTCTTAAGTAAAGCCACAAAAATCCCTTTGTCTTCTAGACAGGTTACCCTTCTAGTCTTTAATCATTTCAGATTTAAAACATGTGCAGTGCACATGAAAGGATGAGCTGTTTGATTGCCAACTTAAAGGCAATTTATAATCTTTGTAGAATTTTGCTGCAGAAAAAAAAAGACAAACTACACTGTACCCTGAATTTGTCAGGCTCACGAGGGAGATGTTGGTTCAAATCATAGCCTCACCAGGGTTTTGATTTTTTGTTTCTGATTATATTCATAACAAACTAAACCAGATTGACATTCCTTTCTGACACTTGAAAGCTTAAATGATTCACAGATTGTTTTTGTAACCACTGAGACTACACAGCAAAATTGTGTCATGTGTATGGTAAATGTTTAAAGAAGTAGTCTAATGGTGCTCCCCAAGATATCCAAGAAACAAACTTCTCAGAGATGTATTCTAGAGGAGACTGTGTGCATGTCAAAGGATATAGATGTCGAATAGTATGTGACAGGAAGAAAAAGATAGAATTAAAAAAATGAGGAATACTCTGATGGGAAACAGAGAAATTTGCTGAGAAGACTGTTCGAGGTGATGCTTAAAATAACTTATTAGCAGAGTAAGCATTTTGCAACTAGATTTGCAGCAGAGGAGTGAAGGTCATAAAGCATATTAGTTGAGTTCACAAGAAATATCATTAGGTGAAACAGTAAAAAAAATCAATGAATGCAATTTATTGAGGAAACAAACACACAATGAGAAAGAGAAAGCAGGTTGCAGAAAAACTGCTACTTGTTAAATTAAACTGTGCAAATAATGGAGTTTCAAATGGAAGACCAGCTCAGCTTAGCACCTGGTTGAGAAATGGTGAAACTATTTCAGATCAAATCCTTCCCAGACATTTATTACAGCATGAACGTTATAAGGTGGTTATAATGCTGACGGTAACTGGTCTCCGCTGAAGGAGAATACACTTCTCCTAAATTTTAGATACAGAGAGCCAAGCGACACTGCAAGAAAAAACATTCTATCTATTCTGTTCTGTAGTCTTAATATAGCCCCAGTATAGACATCATAGAGTCTCTGTGTACCAAATATTTTCTACCTAATCCAGCATATTATGCTTTCAATTTGATGAGGGACTGCAAAATCAGATCACTGCAGTTCTCCTGAATTATTCACTGTGGAGAGGAAATGCTTCTAGCAGTTGGCAGCCCCTGGGTTCTCAAGAGGGTTTGAGGCTGCTTGTGGCACTTCTAACTATGACAGGTGCAAAGCTGCCAGAGTCAGAATGTGAGATGATGGTACCATTAGCAGGGGAACGATGACAGGAATCAAAATCAAGGTCAACAAGGACTGGGTTGCTCCCTGGAGGTAAAGAGGGGAGTGGGCATTTCTTTAAAATGATTGATTCTCAGACTTTTATGTTCCCCAGAGTGTCTTAGAATCACAGAATCACCAAGGTTGAAAAAGACATCTAAGATCATCCAGTCTACTTATCACCAATATTGCACACTAAATCATGTCCCTCAGTACAACATTTAAGCATTACCTGAATACCTGTAGGGTTGGTGACTCCACCACCTCCCTGGGTAGTCCTGACCACTCTCTTGGAGAAGAAATGTTTTGTAACATCCAACCTGAATCTCCTCCGCTGAAACTTCAAGCCATTCCCTCTAGTCCAATTACTAGGTACATGGGAGAAGAGGCTGATCACCAGTTCACCACAACCCCACTTCTGGTACCTATGGAGACAAATAATGTCACCCCTAAGCCTCCTCTTCTCCAGACTAAACAATCCCAGTTCTTTCAGCCACTCCTCCCTGTGCTTCCTCACTAGCTTCTTCACTGCTCTTCTCTGAACATAGGTCAAAAGCCTCAATTTCATTCTTTCCTTGCATGCTTTGAATCTCTGCAGCTTTTAACATTTTTTCCAAAAGTTCTGTGACTAAGATATTTTTGCTTAAGCAACGCAGTATGATAACATTACGGATACTTGCTCTAGTTCAAGAAAGTGTTTTTTTCCCATGAATGATTTCATCCAATATTACCAGCTAGAAATTGAAAGTTAACTAATATGTTGTTTAGAGTGAAATATCAGTTGGGGGACATGGGTTATATTAAAGACAAGAGGAAATATTAATTTCCATAAAAATAACAGGAATCCTGTTATCACAAAATAGATAGGGAAGTTTTCTTGACAGCATTAAATTCATGTACCCCACCAGGAATTGTAGTGACTGAAGAACTCAGTTAAGCTTCATCTGAAGTCTCCAGTCTCTAGTGGGAAACAGCCCCCCAAATCAGGACATCCCAGGAGAAAATGGATATCCCATGTGCTTGTACTACAACTATTACAAATGTCAGATCTGTAAATTGCACAGATACCATGCCTTCTTAAAACTGAGCTAAAGTTTACATCACGTCACCAGGTCTGCCTGTAGACCTCATTTTATTATATATTACATATCACAGCGTCACTGGTGTAGGCCCAATATGGCAAATTGGGGTTACAAAGCTAGTTTCATAAGAAGGAATACAGCCTTGAAACCCGTAATATTCAGCATTTTCTAGCTCAAGCTTTTAAGTTTTGTATAATCTTTTATAAAATATTTGCTGAAAAATGTGACAGAGGAATAAAAACTGATATGATTTAAATAGGAATCACTTTTGATTAAGCTGAATCTTTATTTCTTATTAGCTTTTTAGAAAGCTGTGCTTCTCATTTTCTAATCAAAATCCACTTCTTCCTTGGGCTGTATATTGTAAAGATAATATTTATTTACATATTTTTAAACCTGATGTCTTCACCTATGAGAAGTCAAGTACTTCTCATTGCATTGACTAGATTAAAAAGAGAACGTGCACAGGTTCTTACACCAGACTGATGAAAGCTACATTCTTCATGAATGTTTTCTATGAAAGCACATTTGAGCCTGATGTTGAACACTGGATCCAAAGTTTGCTACTGATGAGCAAAAAGGTATAGAAAAGAGCACACATAATAAAGATTGTAGAGTTTTGGAGGTGAAATTTCTTTCTTGCCCTGATGAACAGATAATTTTCTTCCTCTAACTTTTGTCTAAAGCACTGTTTGAGTAATTTCATGGACACCACAAGTCCCAGGAAGGTAATGGTAATGGTGCATTCTCTAACTATGCTTTATTGCTGATTAGGTCTTCAACGGGGCACTGCTTTTGAAAAGTGACAGGGCTGGCTGTAGCAGACAAAAAGAGTTTTGCTGAGGTTTCAAGACAGGTTATCTTGGACTTACTGGCTCTTTCTGACTAATAGGTTCTTTGATTAACACATCTCAGCATCAAAGTCTATTCAGTCACAACACAGGGTGCAATTTCTTCTTTCAGGTTGGCCATATTACACATTATTTGTATTAAAGCAGATAGAAGGCAGTTAATTGGTATTACATTACAAATATGAAGTGAGTTAAAAGAGAGAGATAATCTAATTTAAAAAAATCCCTTAGGAGATTACCTTCAAGAATAATCTTAATACAGGACTATGTCACCTGTGAAGAGTGTTGCCATGAAATCATTCAAAATGTTTAGGGTTTCAGCTACACAGCTGCAGAATTTTGTGCACATTTAGAAGAATTGCACTATGAGCAGATAAAAGCAATCAGTTTTGCTAAAAATAAAAGAAATAAAAGAGATATCTCTTAAGTTTAAATGCATGGCATAAATGAATTCATTAACTGGAAATAAAACTACTTTATCTGTAGAAAGACCCTACTTAGGAAATACGCATATGTATTTTAAGTAAAAACTGACTATACCTGTAAAAGTGAGTAAGTAAGAATAGTTTATGCCTTGGGAGTTGTACTGTATGGACTGAATCTTTATACAGTAATGGAACAAAAAATTCCTGGATTTCAGCCCGAGCCTTAGGGAAGCAAAGAACAAAAGTTCAATTTCCAGCAGCAAAATCTAAGAGAGATGTCCTCATTTTCTGATGAGTCACTGGCACCAATTTTTTTATATTCACTGGCAACTTTTTCTCCCCAAAAGGACCTAGGATTCCCTAAGGTTTAGCCTGGGATCTTCAATAATCTATTTCCTTCCACACAAGTCCTTCCCTGTGTTTCTCTTGGAGAAAACTTTACAGAAAATCTTCATTGGCACAAATTACTTGGGAAGACAATACAGCTAGAAAACATTTCAGTGGGAAAAAAGGCAAAACTGTAAGCTAATTATATCTCATCATTATTCAGTGTCTCACCTGGGGGGATACTACTTTCATCTCAGTGTTGGTAGCACTGAGAAAATGTTGGGAAAATAAAAGAGTACACTTCCAATTAGTGACAGTCTTCTGCCTTGGAAGCTGGCATTCAGCTCGGAGCAGTTGGTGAAAGGTCCTGCCGCCTCTCTTTGTATTCATTGAGGTTTCCAGGAGCTCTGATTTGATGTAGCATTATTCATGGTGTGAAACGTTACTGATCTTCTGATAATGTGTGAAATGGTTTTTGCTCCAGTTCTCCCCAAGCTGAGTGACCCCATCACAAAGAACCTGTCAGTTTCACAGACATCCACACTGAAACGTCCAACAGTGAAATGAGGACTGGCACAAAGCCCTTCTCCATAGGGAATTAGTAACTGTGTACTAAGTTCACACCAGGGTATGTAGTTGTCCACAGAGCAGCTCTGGCTTGATCCATCTCACACGTTTCCAAAGGGCTCATCTTTGTGTGAATAAGTTCCTACAGTGAACCCTTCAGAATGATTCCTGTTACTATTATTAGTTGCTACAATATAGAAATTTGAAGTATATGTGAAAAGACAAAAGCAATAAAAGAGCCTTTATTTGAGACACAGGTGCCACAGAACAAGATATCAAAGAAAGAGGAGCCAACTCACCCCTTCCAACAACAGCTTGGAAAAAAGGGCAAGCTGAGGAATGCAGCCCTCTTCATTTCAAACTCTGGTGTGCTGCGAGAAGGAAGCAAAATGGTGAGGAGAACCCATCCACAGACTTAGACTGCATACGCACTTCCAGAAGCACTTCTGAGATGGGAGAGACGAAGGGGTGAATCTAGGCTTCCCCTGCTCTAGGCGCTCTTGTTGTCACTTTCTGGTTCAGGCTGTGACCTAGGAATTCCACTGCATTATAGTATTATTTTGCCATGCTTGTTTTCTCTCTCCCAAAATCATTTGATCGGATTATTTATCCTAAGAGAATATTTTCTATGTGCACTGAAAGTAATGCTTCCTATTTATTTCTTTGGAAACTACAACAGCTACAAAGAGCACAATAACATTACTTGATACAGAAAATTCTCAGCTACAAAACACAATTTTTTACCATAGTCACAATCTTTAACTTATCTGAGTGGATTGAGCTAAGCGAGATGTTCTTCATTTCACAGTGTAACACCTTTTCATGGCTGTTTGAAACACAGCTTGCCTTTCATGTTGCTGTCACCATTACTGGTACATGCCAGCTACCATCTCTCAATGCTCATCTCCAAAGTTTGCCTCCATAAACATTAACAAAGTGTCAGTTAATGCCACTTTTTTCTGTGTGGATAAATTCAGTGAAACACCTTTGCTCTGTACACACTTCCATGTCAGACACCATTTTGTCAGACTGTCTCTCTTCTGCACACCTCTCACCTCACAGTAAAATGTAGCGGAATAGTGGCAGGAAGGTTCAGCCTCAGCTGCTATACCACAGACATCTGCCTCTGAACATCATGGACCAATGTAATAACACAGGAAACTTTACTATAGGAGCAGCCCACTATAAAAACAAAAGTTGTTAAACTGAAAACTGCTAAGAGACAAACATGCCAGATACTGGACAACTTGCTGATTTCGACAGCTCTGTCATGATCCTGATGAGCGTTTCTTCTTCTGGATTAAATAGCCAGATTACACATTTTAAAAAACATCAATTCAGGTGATAGTTTGCTTTCATTTTTAGTGTAAAATAAGCTTCATTCCGAAGTTTTCCGACTTCAGTGTGTTATGTGACCATTCAGTGTAATTATCAGGTAATTGAGGGAGTGGGAGCACAGGTTGTTCCCAAGCGGTACTCCTTCAGGTAGAGGGGGAAGTACTGAAAGGAACAGGAAAACCCACCTAATACTACGCTAAAAGGCTGGTGCCAATAGTGGAGTTTTGTTTTTGTTCTATAACAGGGCAACGTATATCACTAAGCCCAGTAGATCGGAGTTCACTTGCACAAATACACATAGCTTGGGCAACAAATAGGAAAAGCAATAAGTCATTGTACAACAGAAAAACTATGACATAGTTGCCATCACTTCAGCATGATGGGATCATTCTCATGACTGGAATGCTGCAATGGATAAGCTATTCAGAGGCGACAGGCAAGGGAAGGAGGGGTGCTGGCATAGCACTGTATGTTGAGGAGTGTTTTGAATCTGTAAAGCTCAGTGCTGTACAGATTATTAGGTCAACTCCCTATAGATAACTGTTAAGGAAAGGCCAATAAAGCTGACATCCCACTGGAGGCCAGGATGCAAGCGCAGATGAAGCATTCAACAAGTAAGTCACAGAAGTCACACAATCGCTAACCCTTGTTCTTATGGAGGACTTAACTTATCAGATGTTTGTTGGAAGTACAGTGCAGCAGAGAGAAAATAGTCTAGGAGATGTGTGGAATATGGAGATAACTTCCTGACTAAGCTGAGAACCTAGCTAGGGAGGTGCCCCACTTAGACTTACTTTTTACAAGCTGAGAAGGACTCATAAGAGATATGCGAGTAAAAGGCTGTTTTAGGTGTAGTGATCAAAACATGACAGTTCTCCTGACTTCTTGGTGAAGTCAGGAAAGAGGTCAGCAAAACTGCCACCTTGGACTTATGGAAGACTTTGAACTTTTTAGGACACTGGTTGGGAGAGCCCCTTTGGAGTCAGTCCTAAAGAGCAAAGAGGTCCAAAGGGAGAGGCTAGACATTGCTCAAGAAAGAAATCTTAAAGATTGACTGTGTTAGCTGTAAAATGAGCCAGTGGCCAAGTGGCTGAAGAGGGAACTTTCACAGAGATTTCAGGGAAAATCATGAGTTTATCACCACTGGAAGAATGGGTAAGCAATTTGGTAGGAGTCCAAAGATGTTGCTATGATATGCAGAGACTATTACAAAAGCAAAAGCCCACTTAGATCTTAACCTGGCCACCATAGTAAAAAATACCAGAAAGTGTTTTCAGAAATAGCTTAACAGAAGAAGGAGGGCCAAGGAGAATATTCATACTTTATTGGATATAGTGAGGAAAATTATCACCAAGGATGAAGAAAAGACTGAGGTACTCAATGCCTTTTTTCTTCTGTCTTTGATAGTCAGATCAGTCATCCTCAGGATACTCAAACCCTCCAGGTGGAAGACAAGGATGGAGGGAAGAGTAAACCCTCCATAATTCAGGAAGAAACAGTTTGCTACCTGCTACTCCACTTGGACTGTCACAAGTCAGTGGGACCAGAGAGGATCCACTCAAGGGTGCGGGGGGAACCAATGAAAGCGGCTCACCAAGCCCATAGCATTCTCCTAGGGATGTAAAATTGAGGATTAGACAGATGTACTCTTAGTTAGACAATAAAATGTGTGGATGGTTGGGCTCAAAATGGTAGTGATCAATGTTAAATCCGACTGGCAGTCAGTCATGAGTGGTGTTCCCCAAAAGTCAGTATTAGGACCCCTCCTGTTTAATATATTTGTTGATGATTAGAATGAGGAAATTGAGTGCACCCTCAGTAAGTCTGCAGATGAAAAGGCCAGGAAAAATGTTGATCTGCCTGAGGGTAGGAAGGTTCTACAGAGGGATCTAAACAGACTGGATCAATGGGCTGATGCCAGCTCTATGAGGTTGCTAGTCAAAAGCTGGCTGAACATAAGTTAGCAGTGTGCCCAGGTGACCAAGAAGCCAGTGGCATCCTAGCTTATATCAGAAATGGTATTGCCTGCAGGACCAGGGAAGAGGTTGTCCTCCTATGCAAGAACAGGTGAGGTCATGTCTCAAGTACTGTGTTCAGTTTTGGACCCCTCACTACAAGAAACACTTTGAAACACTGAGAGCATCCAAAGAACTGCAACAAAGCTGTGAAGGGTCTGGAGCACAAGTGTTGAGGAAAATGACTGGGAGCATTTTTTAATCTAGATGATCCTAGAGGTCTTTCCCAACCTCCATCATTGTATAATTCTATGATTCTAAGGTATGTAGTGATGTGGTAAGGGTAAATGATTTTAATAAAATGAGGGGGGATTTACATTACGTGTAATGAGAAAATTCTGTACTCAGAGGATGGTGAGACACAGGAACATAATGCCCAGAGAAACTGTGGATGCCCCATCTAGGAAGATATTTGAAGCTGTTGAATAGCATTTTTGGCCGTTTCATCTACTGGATGGTAGCCCTACCTACAGCATGGAAGTTGAAATTAGGTGATCTTTAATGTCCCTACCAACCCAAGCTACTGTACGATTTTATACATAAATCTTTATATGTATTATAAAAATTAAACATCAGTCTATAATTGTCTTTTCTCTTTTTTTCTTTATTTTTTTTTTCTTTTTTTGCTTTTAAATATCCTCAAATCAATTAATCATGCTATTCGTCAGCAAGCACTTTGCTATGGTAAGATTTATTTTTTCAAATGTGTTAAAAAAATTCTACTAGTGATTTATCTCTAGAGGTAGCAGTACATTTGTGATTGGCTTTCTTAATTCAAATCCATTGATCACAGAGTCTAGAAGGCTGACTACCCTGAGGAAATTTTGAATTTGTTACTGGAATTTGTTATTGTATGTTGTGTTGAGGGACATGGTTTAGTGGGAGCTATTGGGAATAGGTGAACGGTTGGACTGGATGATCTTTTAGGTCTTTTCCAACCTTGGTGATTCTATGATTCTACGATTCTATGGAAGTTGCTTCTCTTGTAGTGTGATTGTATTTGGTTTGTTTTGTTTGTGTATTTTTGTTTTTCTTTTCTTTTTTTTGTTTGTTTTGTTTTAATATTACAGATTGAAGTAACAGTTTAAATGCCGATTTTATTTATATTTTGTTCACTCGTATTTCACTCACATTAAGAAATGTGAAATGTTGTAGTGGGAATGGAAACCACATTATACAGGCAAGGCATTCCTGGGGTTTATGCTGCAATAACTTCCGAAAAGTTTTGTTATTTCAGTAGAAAAACTTCAGTAGTGCAATAACATCTTTTCTTCTGCAAGTTGTGTTCCCCAGGCTTTAATTTCTTTACTCATTACTGCAAGTTTGGAAGGTGTGTGTTTTCTCAATTAAAATGTCTGTGATATATCTCTTGAATTATGATCCACAACCAAGTACTGCTGTACACAGTCATCCCAGAAGATCATTATTCTTGATCTTCTCACCTACTCATTTCCATCTGCCATCATACTAAAAATACCACTATTTTGTATCACAACTGTACATTAAATTTGCATCTCTCTCAAATTTGCTTATCTCTACTTCTTCACCATCTCACATGGGCTGTATGTAAATCTTGTACTTTCTTCAGAACATTTTAATGTCTGAGTTTTTCTTATGCACTGCATAACCAAAACTCATGACCAGTCGGTTCACATCTTCATGCTTTCAGTGTCTTCTCTGCTTTAACACAGGCCATAAACCTAAAAAGGACATAATACTTCAGACAATAAGGTTATGTCGTTATGTTGTGTTGTCCTTCTACTAATGTGACATTACAGTTCTAATTCTCAAACTGATCTTAATCTTAGGTCTTTTTACAGCATCTTCAATCAACAAAATGTTCCTTTTTGGTAACCAATAATATGTGAGTAGAAAGAGAGAAAAAAGACTTGTTGTGAGCTCGTGCCAGATTATGTACATTCAACTAAACAGCAGTTTTCAGCAAGAAAACTTGTCCCTGAATGAAGAACTTCAAACATAATATCTACATTATTTATGTATTTGCCTTTTCTTGGGAACATATTGCCCTTCTGGAGCAGTAAGACCTTAGACTACATTCTAAGAAATATCTATTACATGGCTGAAGGTTGTTGGAAGTTTTTATGCACTTGCTGAGCTACATTTTTTCATCTGTTTTTAATTAATAAGTTCAGCTTAACAATTTAAACATTTCCTTAACTTTAGTTCTGCACACTCTTTTTTTTCTTCAGAAAACAGTGGAAAATCTGAAGACACTCCAATAATCTAACTTGTTGAACATTAACAATAGCATTTAGGCTGTGGTTCATTCTTTCACTGTTCTTTAACTTAGGAGTTCGGGACTGTGGTACTTTTCCCTGAAGAGCCCAACTTGTTACTTTCTGTGTGCTTGAGGTGTGGCATGCTACAGTGGAACCATCTTCTCCTGTTCAGCAGGGGCAAAGTATTAGGTTGCAAGCTGAGTTCTGAACTTCCCAGACAATTCATCAATTTCTTTTTTATAAGTGTAAACAGTGAAGAGTCACTTAGATTTTGTTACAGAATTATTTTTATTATAATTATTTTTTTAATAAAGTGGACAGGGGATCATTTTTTAATTAAAAAACTTATTTATTTGTTTATTTATTAATAAATAAAATTTTGGACAAGGACAGAAGGTGCTCTAGTCTTATTTCGTTAGGCAAAATATGACATAAGCCAGTAGAGAATCTAACTTGAATATTTTATAGGTACCGTTGCTTTAGGATAATTAGTCCCTACATTCAAACAAAAATCTTTACTCCATTCTCTTGTCGGTTAAATTGATTCTACCATGGAACTTCTATTGTATACATAAAGTTGAAATTGTCATTTTGCAATAACTTATGCACAGAGCACAGTAACCTAGCTGTTAATTGTAGTAGTGTGTGTATTTTTTTCAGCAGGAAGACAAAAAGCCAAAGGAAAAGCTGCAGCTCAGAGTAACCCTGAGTCAAAAGTTAATCGTAAAAAAAAAATTTCTAACTGTCAAAAGGTTATGAGGTCATGGTATGTAAATATTGTAGGTTTTCATTTTGTGCACATCCACAGGCTGATGAACTTATTTAACAGATCATTGCTTCCAAAATGGGAAACTCCATATCTCACACAAAGCTTAGTCTCATTCTTTTCTTTGTGTTGGTTCTTGTGTTCAACAGCGGTCAAACGAACATTTATACCAATTGTAATAAAGAACAATATTTAACCTCAAATTTGTAAAATACATTGAGCACTCTAACAGAAAAATAGTTCTTTTTGAAGTGGTCTTATTAAAGTTTAATCTCAGATGAATTACTGTAGTGGCTTAGTTGAAATTCCGCCCTACTTTTCTTTCAGTTTTATTCCTTAGTTAACATAGTGAGAATAACTACTGTTATTTCAACTAAACTTTCAAAAATCAGATATTTCATTGTAAAAGCACAATAACATTTTGTCTGACTGCATCTTCACTCAGTTGTCTCTCTGCATAACAAACATACAAGCATTTCTGTGTTGTGTTACTGAACTACTCTTACATGAAGAACAGTGAATAAATGCTCAGAATTCTAAATATAAGACTTTGGCAATATTATTCAAACCTTAGTCTCAAGGTTTCTTTTCTATCTAGCTTTTTCTTGCAAAACTATCTTCTCCTTCACGTGTTGATCTGAGAGATCGTGCAGGTACTAACACTTCTGTGATGCAGAGATCTTCAAATGTAGTGTCAAACGTCCTAAAGTCAACAATGAAACTTATGGGAATGTTCATATACAAAAATCTCCTTCTGAAACAACAGGAAAGTCTGCTGCAAAGGAAAGTTTTCTGAGATTTTCCTCAATAAAAGAGGTTCTCAAGATGGGGAACTGGACTGAACTTTTACAATTTCTTCCACATTCTTCCTCAAAGTTGTTGTTCTACTGATAAGATGGGGAAGATATTGTCTTTCATTTAAATAATTGTAGTTAGTTGTTAAGGAGGTATGATCTTTACTTATCAAGACAGCTGGAGTGCTGTTGGTTAAGAAGGCAATCCTTTTCTTATTGAGACACCAAATCTATTTTACTGAGGTTCAGTATTTACTGAATAGTCTATCAGCTAAGATACCCTGCCTGGTATCCCTGACTGTACCTTTTAGGTGTATCTGATTTTTATTTTTGTTTTTCTGTTTACACCAGAAGATTGCGTTGTGTTGCATTATCACAGTTTACTGAGCAGATTTGCTATCAGCAAGTATTCATAATGCACTGCATGCATCAGTGTTCCCTCAAAAAAGATTTTGGAATTTAATTAACTGAGTAACAATTGGGGACCCATTATGATTACTACTTACACAGAGAAAGAGGAAGAAGATGACCCTTATTATTATTTTAAATGGTCCAGCATCCATATGTCTCAATCCAAGAACCATGATAATTCTACATATGTGGTAGCAATTTGCATGAGAACCTCCTCTTGCTTATTAGATGAGCTGCAAAAGGTCATTGCAGTGGTTGTTTTTTGCATAGAAAGTACTTACGAAAAACAGGCAATGAAATTAAATTAATCATAACAAATACAATTCTGTTTGATATAATGATAATATTCATGGTTGACTAGCTATAGATTTATGTTACATTTGTCCAAGCATTTTTTAAGTAGTAATTAAATTTTATCTTTCTTGATTTATCTATAGTATTTACGCCTAACACAAATGGGCTTTAAATGCTTATTTTGCTATCGGTGATACTATTTCTATCCATCTATCAGAATATGGTTTTAAAAACAAAATAATTGTTACATGATGAAGTTTTGAAAGCTACTGGAAAACTGATCAGTGAAGGAACTACTGTGATTGCCTAATCAAATCATATATATTTGAAAAAAATACTTGCTATGTGCCTGTCAACAGGTCATGCCTGTGTGGGATGTGAATAAGATATTTTTCCTGAATTTGATTGTGTAACTCATACATTAAAAACCTTTATACACTTTTAAAAATAAGAATGATAAATCCAAAATATAGCTTTCATCCTCCATGGACAATTATGACATTTATCTTGCATCTAAAAATTAAAATAAACACTCTAAAACAGTATGAAGACTAATGGCAGTAAATCCAGGAAAAATAATTAATAGTGGAAAACAGTAAATTAAAGTGCTGGAAAATAGAGTTCTTTTGAACTGGGGCAAACTCTAATTTCTCAGAATATCTGTACTTTACTGTGTTTAAACACTTAATTTTCCATGGTGTAAAGGACTGAAATGACTTCATCTTGTTTGATTTTTGGAAAACATTTTTCAATATTTGAGGTAAAAATAGAGCGCATGGCAGAAATTGACTTTCTATCTTTCATTTCTTTTTCACATTACCATCAAGGTCTCGAACAGATATTACTTATTCTTTGCCTCACACAAAATGTACCCAAGTGGATGTCAGTATGATATTAAAATTCAGACAATGTGTTAAGCTCACATTCTCTGAACCTCCTCATCTATAAACCTCAAACCCAGTACAGCCCTGAAGCTCTTCAAAGCAATTTGACTACAAGAATTAGAACTTATTTAACATTTTCAAATTTAAAAAAAGTATTTCTTAGGTAAGCCTCAAGATTTCCTCAGGATGAATGCTGAGAATGCTGAGAATGCTGAGAATGGGCCTACAAGACAGAGGGAGAGAGACTCTTTGTTAAGGAGGTTAATGATAGGAAAAAGTTAAAGGTTTCAAACTAAAAAAGGCATGTCCAGATGAGACATAAGGAAGAAATTCTTTATGTAGAGAGTGATGAGGTACTGTTACCAGTATTCCACATCATGATATCATGTAGCGTACTGGAAATTGAAGAAATAATGTTCCAGTTCCATGGACTGCCAATTTTCCAGGTGCATGGTTCTCAGAAGAGAAGGAAAACGTATCCCAGAGGATTTTACACTGTTTTGTTTCCATTTTCTGTTCATCAGGAAAGATAAAACTTTTTGCAAGCCCTGAGACATAGCCTTTTTTCCTGCTACTGTTCGTCTTCAGTGTGTGCTCCCTAGCCATCTCGTATTCAGCGGTGGAGTAAGACCTTCAATTTTGGATGCTCTCTCTCTCATTTTATTTGGTTTATTACCCTCAATTCCGATTATTTTGTATTGTATTGTGTTATCTTGAATTCCAATATCTTATTTAGTAAATTAACCTTCTTCCTCATTGCTGCTGTTTAGTTTTTAGGCCCATCTCCCTACCCTTTCCCCTTTTCCCCCTTCCGCTTTTCCTGGGATGTGGGTATGTCCCCTGGCCCCATTAGTCATGGAAGCAAGTCAAATCAGCTTGTAAACCATTGACAGGTACTTCACAGGCTGTCCAGAGAAGGTTTGGATGCCCCATCTCTGGATGTTCAAGGCCAAGTTAGATGAGGTTTTGGGAAACCTGATCTAATGGAGAATGTCCCTACCCATTGCAGGGGGATGGAACTTTGTGATATTTAAGACCCCCTCCAACCCAAAATGTGATTATGGGATTCTATGGTTGTGAGAGTACAAAAAAGTCTATTCAAAACAGAAGATGTGGAGCAAGATAAACAGCATGAAAAAGCAATGCTGAGAAGAGAAAAACAAAGTCAAGTTAGCTGTGTGATGGCTGTGTGATAACGACCCTGATTGGAGAAAGAGTGCATGACTAGGAATGACACATGACTCTTACTGGAAAAGTGCCTGCACGCATGGTTAAGGAGTGTTCGTGGAATGTTTTGCTGACACATAAAGGGACTTGGGAAAGTTACAAAAGAAAACCTGTAAATATATATAAAGGATGTTAGAACCTGCAATAAACTATTTGATTCATTTGCACCTGAATCCATGCTTCAGAAATTGCATACGATCAATTTCTAGCAGATATTTATCAAATGTAAAATTTCAGTTATTTTTATTTAGTAATATGCACTGAACATGGCACAGTAAATGACTTATTTTACTGCTACATCATTTATGTATGTATCTATTGTGTATTCTAAATAATGAATAGCAGAGAATGAAATTTCTGATCCCAAATCCTTAATACATCTTATTTTACTAAGTTTCTGAAAGATGCTTCCAACCTTGCCACCCATTTCTTGTCATAGGAGTTTTCCCTTCATTTCCAAAGAACAACAGTTTTATAAATCAGTTTTAACAACATAAGATGATCAGGATACTAGGAGCTGCTGAAGAACAGTTGATGTAAGTGGTTGTGACAGACTGTTTCTGATGTAGGCAAAGAAAAGCAAGAGAGCTGAAATCCATATTTTATCTCCAGTAGCCAGTATCCATGTGTTTCCCTGCTGGGCTTTGCCCATGAAGTTCTGACTCATTTTCCTGGAAGACCTTGTTAAGACAAGATCTAAACTGTCATAGAGTTTCAGAGACAGTATGAAATTCCAAATTTTTAGTACCTGGGAGACTATGAACTATTCAGGTAGAGAAGCACACACAGAAATTAATTATCCATGCCACCAAGTTATTCACAATATAATAACCTTTGGAATGGATGGTAAGTTCTGCATGTACATTTTTTAAAATTTCTTTGGTACAGAGAGGAATAAGCTCAAACAATAAGCTATGACAAACATGAATTGGCTAGTCAGGTTTTTTTTAAAGAAAATGGTTCCTGGAATTGAGTGACCTACAGCAAGAGGTTCTCCATGTTATCATTTTGTCGGAAGTTTAGTACAACCCTTTGCTCAGCTTTTCAAGGAGACTTCAGACACTTCATATAGAATACAGGAATGATTTTTTAAATATTTCATTAAGCTTTCGAAAGAATGCAGGTGATTATCAGAATGAGGAATACGCAGCAATCAAAGTAGCCTTCTTGGCCTACCATGTTTGGAAACTATGTTGTGAAGAATTCAGGGAGTAATTAACACTGAATCATGAGAACAACTTTTCCACATTTCAAGAACAGCCTTTTGCATAACTTGAGCAGATATAAACTGAAGGTCAGAGGCTTGTGTAGATGTCAGCTCAAGAACAGAGTGTGGAGGAGACTTGTTGTCAAGTGAAGAAAAGAAAGCAGAATAGGTGTCCTGTTGTTGAAGATACGTTGGCAAAACAGATGCCTCAGCTAATGCAACATCAGTGGGAACGGGGTTGAACTAACTCCCTTCCTCCCCTCCCCACTTAGAAGGTTGGAAATCTACAAGGATGCATCCCATGACCACCAGAGATGTTAACCATTTCTTGGAGTTTCTGCCCATTGCCTATGTCCTTGGAATGTAATGAATATGTATACATTAGGCCTTCAAATATGTAGTCACTTTTTCTCTCAGTCTGCATGTTCAGTGGGAGCGACCTCCATGCACTGTAATAAAGGGAATATCTGCTTGACGTAACTCATTGGCATGTCAAGTTACTCTGTCAGTTTTCTCAGCTTCAACACAGACCTAGAATTATCTTCCAAAGAATACCAAGTCATCAGCAAGAATTTCTCCTTCTCTTTCCATGTTAAAATGCAACTTGAAAAAGATTTTGGCTCCAGATGCTGTTCAATTGCATGAGTGGCACCGTGACTTTTCCCCTTCATGTGAACGGCAGTAAGTATTTCTTTTGTAAGCTTTGTGTAAGTTTGCTCAGTCTCTCAAAAGTTAGGGTTTCTCTGACACCGGAAGATCAGTACACCAATTTAAAACTCTACCACAAAACTCACTTCTGATACATAGCTAATTATAAGCTATTTTTGGTGCTTCATATGTGGCAAGTAGATGACAAACACAATTTTCAATAGTCCTCGAAGCCCAAAGCCATAACAGAATATTATTTTCGAAAAAAATCAGCCTCTTACTGACAGTTCTCAAGTGCAGCACATTAAAAATCAAAGTGATGTTAAAAGATTTTCTCGTCCAGCCTCTGAATGATTTTTTAATGTGCTATTTTTAACAGAAATAAAAAAAAAAAAAAAAAAAGAGAAGGAACTGAGGAGTATGTGATTTACTGATCCACATCCTAGTTGTTACTAAAGTAGTTCAGAGACTTAATTCTAAAAAGTTTTGCCAAGTGATGTTTTGTCATCTGGACACAAACATTGACCAAGACCATGGATAGAGATTTATGTATTCATATAACTACCTTACTTTGTAGTTTCAATTTGTTCATCCTCTTCACATGAGGCTAAAGTTGATTCAGTGATATTAGTTCTGAGTTCAAACAAGAGGATGTAGACTGGAAAGATGTATTGAGAAAGGAATTAAAAGTAATGAGAAACTCTGCAGATACAGGTTATTAGCCCTGAAAGTAGATGAAGTGACTTGACACACCAGTGAGTTATGTCAAGCAGATATTCCCTTTATTACAGTTCTGGGAGCATGTGGGATCACTCCAAACATGCACATCAAAGGGAGAAACAACTTCGTATTTAAAGGGATAGCATATACATACTCATTACACATTCCAAAAAAACATGGTAAGGGTCTCTGTCATGGGATGAAAGCTAGTAATCATTCTCACTGTGAATTTACACAGAATTCAGATTATCAGATTTCTGCATTTCTGGAATAGCCACAACCAGCTCCCACTGGTGCTGCATTGAACTGAGGCATCTGTTATGCCATTTTATCTTCAGCAACAGGACATCTATTCTACTTTCTTATTTCCACATGACAAGTTCAATGGCCTCCTCCACATTCTGTTCTTGGGCTTACATTTATGCAAGCTTCCTGTCTTTTAGCTTATCTCTGCTTGAGTTACATGAAGGTCTGTTCTCACACTGTGGAAAAACTGTTCACATGATTCATCACAATAAATATTGTTATTGCTTTGATACAAGTTTTTTTCTTTTTGTTCTTTGTAGGAATAGTGCTTTATAGGACCTCAAAATGTAGTGAGAGCTCGGAAGAATGTATTTTAAGGTTTTAGAGCTCAGGACATTATATTTCTATTTGATTTCAAGTAACTGCACGCAATGACGTGATTATCATGACCGAGAGGAACCTGAGGAAACCGAAGAAGGCTGGAGAGAGTGGAGGTGGGGAAATAAACAGAATCAGGGGAGAGTTTTCTTAAGACAAAAAAAAAAAAAAAAGACAGATGGCCCTGCCTTACAGTTATTTTCTATGTGTCTACTTATCAATCTGTATTTACTTTTTATGCTTGTTTCTTCCAGCCAGTCTTTTAAAACTTCGTTTTCATTATTAAGGCCACCTACAGTTCTCACAGCAGTAATTCTTCTAAAATCGTAATTTTCATTCTGATTTTCATGGTATCAAAATAAGAGAAAGCTCTACATTTTTTGTGCACTGTTCATTACCCAGTCTACTATCCCTTTATTACGACTGATAGATGTAACAGATAAACATAATATGGAGTCCAGTGGAGGGCCATAAAGACAATAAAAGGCCTGGAGCATCTCTCCTATGGGGAAAGGCTGAGTGACCTGGGTCTGTTCAGCCTTAGGAAAAGAAGGCTCAGAGGGAATCTGATTAATGTTTGTAAGTATCTTAAGTGTGGGAGTCGAGGAGACATGGTCAACCTCTTTTCAGAGGTCTGCGGGGACAGGACAGGGGGAAACAGCCGCAAACTCAAGCACAGGATGTTCCACACCAATATGTGAAGGAACTTCTTCACAGTGAGGATGATGGAGCACTGGAACAGGCTGCCCAGAGAGGTTGTGGATTCTCCTTCTCTGGAAGATGTTCAAGACCCACCTGGATGCCTACCTGTGCAGCCTGCTGTAGGGAGCCTGCTTTACAGGGGGGCTGTACTTGATGATCTCTGGAGGTCCCCTTCAACCCCTACAGTTCTGCAATTTTGTGATTACTGCAATAACCTGAGAAGTGCCAGTTTGTCACCATATTTTTCTGTGAGTTGGAGAACTCAAATAGCTATAACTATCTAACTATGTTATAATCCCTTATGAATTTCTGGGATGAAGTCAGTTTGTTAATAAGAAACTTAGACTCCTAGAGTGTTGAAGCAATCAGTACAAAAATGATCTTTCTACCAATCCCATCTGAAGATCATTCGTCATTGAAGAACTCCTCTGTAGAGAGTAGAAAAAAAGGAAGCTGAGAAGAGACTTTACTTTTTCTTCCTGGGGTATTTGCCATTCGTTCTTTGATAGCAATAATAAAGCAATAATAAGATGAGAAAGATGCTCCACAAAAACATCTAACATAACAAACTAGTTACTACAGGGATGTAAAAAAAAAAAAAAAAAAAAAAAAGTAACCCATTACTCACCTAGCAAAATTATTTAGTAATGTAGCTTTTCAGCCTGGCTGATAAGATGCTTTTTCAAATGATTTATGAACCTATCTACATTTCTATGGATGCAGCTTGCAATTTTTTTCTTTTTATTATTAATTTTCCCTGATTGTATTTTAATGTTTGTTTTAAAATCTTTGCCCTCTGGCATCAAATTTATTTGTCAGCTTAAATTAACTTTCTGTTCTTGTAAGACTTGTGCTGTCTTGCCTTCTGCTAGCTAGTATTCTGACTTGACAGAATTCAAGAGAATCATTCTGACTCTCACCCTTGCGAATTTTTTAAGTGGCATCTGAGATCCCATCTGCATCTGATTTTTTGATTGTTAGCTTATGTTAAAAGTTAAAGTTTTCTTGAATTTTAAGCAGCCAGCTATAAACTGACAGTGTTTCTTTTCTTAGTCGCTTTCTAAACTAGTGACTGAGAGTATACATAGTATTTCTCTGGAACACAAGAATATTTCTGTGTTTAGTTCTCAAAGTCCTCCGAACCCAGCCATTTCATAACCACTGCTGAACAGGACCTAGTACCTATTGCAAGGTGATTGCTCATTCTTATTACAAATAAAGAGCACAGTAGTGAAAATTGCCACTGTTCATTGGCATCAGTAACAATAATTTCTGTAATTCCAGCCAGGTGCATTGAGTAGACATTGTACTTCAAATGTCTACTCAACAGGCCTAGAATTTTTTCTATTACTAGAATTTTTACTATTTTAGGTACAAGTGGGCTCTACATTCATTTTTATATTACATACAGAGCTCCAGGTGC
This sequence comes from Centrocercus urophasianus, assembly GCF_019232065.1. NCBI lineage: Eukaryota > Metazoa > Chordata > Aves > Galliformes > Phasianidae > Centrocercus > Centrocercus urophasianus. The sequence continues at coordinate 39,033 of NW_024884611.1, forward strand.
CCTAGAGGAACCCAGTGGCCCTGACCAGCTCCAGATGGACCCACACTCAGCTCATGGGCTTCTCATAAGCTCAGACAAGGGCACCTAGCTATTTTAGGTGTTCGATCTTCACCAGAGATGCCCGTCTTCAAAAATATTTCTTGTGTGGATCCTTCAGACCTGTCCAGAGCTAATCCTGCCTAGATCTGTGGATCTGGACATACGGAGCAGATCCATCGCCTTGCTCATGGATGGTTAGGAGCTCTGCTGCTCAAGATGGTGATTCTGCTTTTATTTCTGCTAATTATAACTAGACCATATTTCTACTAAATTAAATGTACATACCTTAAATTACTGATCCTCCTTTCAAAAGGAATTTGGGATTGTAGCAACAGCTTTGCTTCTGTTCCTTTCTACTCTACCCTCTATTACAATATTTATACTGTTTTGTCAATATCTTTCTGTCAGTGCTGGTACAGATAAAAACACTGAGTTTTCCCTTGTGTTTTTGGAGGTCTTTTTCACCAGTATAAACAGATATCAGTATAAACAGAAATACTAAAATCTTACTGACAGCAAAACAAATCAAAGCAAAAACCATAATGATTTAAATACCACCCCATTTCTTATGAGAGCTATTTTTTTCAGGCATTTTCTGTTCTTATTGTCCTCTATAAACACTCTTTCAAATTTCTTCTTAATATAGTTTAATTTTCTGTTCAAAGTAAGAAGCAGAGCAATCTTTGTATGCTTACTACCACATCCATGTTAGGAAAGACAGTGCCTGGAGTATGTCTCTCCTGACTGGTCACTGAAGAAAAGCTGTAAAATAAACCAGCATAGTTTTGTAGCTTCCAGACGTCTCTGTTTTGCACTTCCTGAACTAGGAGTTGTTGAAACATTTAATGTATTTAATACTTCTAAGTCTCTCTACCATTCACTTCCCTAACTGATGGTTAGCCTTCTTATACTCTGATATCCTAAGCTTCTTGCAGCAGTGAGCCTTACACGGTAATTCCGCTTTCTAAAGAACAACTTAAATCATTCTTTCTTTTCTCCTTCAGGATGCTATAGAACTCTGTCATAGTCTTCACCAAATGTCTTTTCTTCAAATAAGAAGTCTTTATCTGTTTAACTTCAGACAGAAATTGTTCCACAACTCTGAGCATCTCTACTGTACTCTTACTAATACTGTACTATTACTAATATAAGCTTTTGATAAAGAATTATCAGATCAGAATTCACAATTTAAGATGCAGATGTAACTAGAATATATATAGCAGTGTACTTGTTTTGTTTTCTGTTTTTTTTCTCTCAATTCTGACATTCTTATTTTTACTTTTCTCCAGAGTGATAATAGCCAGTGTAGAAGGCATTTTGAGGGCTAAAATTACCTCCTTAAAATGGAAACCAAATCTGTCTTTTTCTTGGACATAAAAAAGTCCTGGACATAGTACTGTTAGGTTGACGATTGGACTCTAATATGTTAAATATCTCTTCCACCCTAAATGATTTTATGAATGCAATGGAAGCTTCTACAGACTTCATAATATCACAAGCAAAATGTATGTTTTCATTCTGTATTCTAATATATGCTATTCTACTTTTAGAACTAGGAGTTATTACACAGGTTATCATAAGTGAAAAATATAATTTTTCAACAATACAGATGGCAAAAGTGTGTACTGCTTGCCTGTCATTAAATATTTGAGCTAATTTCTAGGATATTAGGGAAAATGTGTTCAGAAATGCCAATTTTTTAAAAGAATGTTTAATATTAAATGATATCTTTATATGGAAGTATTGAGAGGTAATGTTCCCTCTTAAATACCAAAAATGTATTTAAAGCAGCAAAAATTATGTTTTGGGGTGTATCTGTAATACCTTTTATAATTGCTCTTTCTCTCTCAGTTGGCAATTTTGCAGTGTGCCATACTGTGTGGACAGACGTCCACATCATGCTCCATCTTGGAAGGCCACTGAATTGGTCAGGCAGTGTCTGCCCTTGGTGAAGCCATGCTGGCTGTCTCAAATCCCATCTTTGTCTCGTATGCGCCTTAACATGGTAACCGGGAGGATCTGCTCCATGACCTTTCCAGGCACAGAGGTGAGGTTCACCAGACCGTAGTTTCCCAGATCTTCCTTTCTCCCTTTCTTAAAAATCAATCTGCTCATGTAGCTAATTATGGAAAATTCTTGGTATCGCTATTTGTTGTGGATTCAAAATAATCATTAAACACTTACACTCCTCTGGCATCTGTTTCCTACTTTCTCATTTGTGATAAGATCATAACTATATATAAAGCATAGAAAATATGGCTGAGTACAATTTTAATCATAATGTGTTAAACTACATTCATCTGAAGCTGCTTCCACAAAAAAAAAAAAAAAAAAAAAATCCCTCTTCCCTACTCATTGCAGATTTGCAGTGTCTTCAAAATGATTCATTATGAGCCATCTCTATTTAGTTTTAAATAGCTTGACACTTCCAATATATATCCACTTTTTTCTTTTCAAACAATGGTGTCTGTATCTGGATTACCTTTTCTTTTTTTTTCCCACAAAAATATTAAACAAAATTGAAAGGAGCTTCACTTTACTAAGATTATCAGAGTTCTCTTTTCTTCCACTTTTCATTTTTCTTCCCATTTCACAGGTCTTTACATGAGTTCCAAAACAATTCTGAAAGGGACACATTTTCTCCCTTGGCATGACAAAAAGTACCTCAGCCACCAGCTACAGTTGTGAATAACAAGTACTGAGCATTGAGCCTGTTGCCTTTCCAAGTAACAGATCTGCTTGGGCTGCATGCTTCAATGGAATAAATCCTCAGCCTGCTGAAAGCACTACTGGCTGTCAGACTGTGGCCAAAATCTGTCTCCTGCCAGGTGCCATGTCATTTGGCACTCCTGCGCAATTATTCCATCCAATTTCTCCATCATCAGCTCTTTGCTCATCTCTACTCTGTCAGCTATGTGCCAGTGCTAGTCCAGTGAGACACTTGCTGTCACTCCAGCTATTCAGGTGCATGCACTTCATCTGATCACAGTCTCCCTGAAGTACAGCAGCTTCAAAACCACAGTGCATAAAAGGCCTAGTGCAACTTCTCTAAACAGCCGCTGTTAAAAAATCTTTTGTGGGACACTTTCTCAATATGTCAGTTCTAGGCAGGTACTTGAAAATCCACAGCATGGGACATGACCAATCCAACTGATTGTTCATGCAAGTTAAATGTCAACAGAGCTGCTAAAGAGTTGCAGCAAAGCAACAGAACTCATTAGAACAAAGACAGAAAAAATGTATGGGAAGGTGAAAGTATATCTGTTTGAGCTGTAGAGAGTTTATTTCACTTCAAAATTAGACTTATTCATGGGTTTAGTCCTTAGCTTATTTTTATGACCTTCTGTCCAACTCTTTCTTTCAGTCCAGTCATCTTTACACTCTCTTTCAGTCCTGTTAAATTTTCATGTTAAATTTGGAAGAATCTCATGGTTCCCTCTTGCTAATACTGCTTTATATATCAATACACTTTTCACACACTTTTTTTGGCTGTCTTATTTTTCTGTGTATGTTTTGTCTATTAGGATTTTGGTGGAGCTATGATAAAGCACTGAAAAGGCAGGTTAATTGTTATTACCGAGTAACCCAGCTATGCACAGCCCTTTACCAAAGGAGCTATTGCCAAATAAATCTGCATGCATTCCCTACGCAGCCAGTGATTCCTGTGGTGCCCATAGCCAGCTAAACAAACTAATCAAATAATAGCCTTTGGAATGCTATGAATACATTTCTCTACACAAACATAATTACAAATGGAAAATTTTTCTGAGAAAATTGTAAACCACATTACTTTAGCAGCAGCTTTATACCATTTTTAAAGAATCCCAATGTTTCTTAGAGGTCATGCAGTATAGAATGAATGAATCTACAGCTCTCCTCTACCTAATATGTCAGTATACTATGTATTTCAAAGCATTTGCATTAGTTATTTTTCCAAATGTAATGCATTGTATTAAATTAAACTAGAAAAGTCTTTAGATTACCAGTAGTAACTGTTCAATTATGAATAATGACTGATTTGTTTTTCTTTAAGACTTTTTTTTTTTTTTTTTTTTTTTTTTTTTCCTTGCATTCAAGTAATGAACAGATTGTAAGGATAATTTCAACAGCTTGGTAAAACTAGAGTTTGTGCTGAACATTACGTCAGTAAGGGACAGTACCAATACAAATCAGAAGTTGCAAATTGCAGTGACCTGTGTCTAGAACTGGCTTGAATGTACAAGCAGCATAGCTAATTTGAGTTTCATCATAATTGACCTTGCTTTGTTAATGTCATGCACGCATTGACAGAAGAGCAAGCAGGTAAATCCACGTAACAAGAATTAAATGGATTAAATCTCTGTGCTGCTTAACACAAATCTTCTAATGAACTTTAGCTATATAACTAACAAACTGAGTACTCTTTCTATTCCTTCCTGTGTCTAGAGCATAAAATCTTCCATTAGACTGCTGTATAACAATGACTAGACATTTAAGATTTCTGCTTCTAATTTGCATGATGACCTTACACGTATTAACAAGCTTGATATTCAGAAGCTCTTGAATAAAGTCACTGTACTTCACCTGAAACCTTGCTTCTCTTTCTTTCTTT
>NW_024884612.1:0-46884 GCF_019232065.1 Centrocercus urophasianus
TTTCTTTTCTCTTCTTTTCTATGCTTTTATATTGTATTTATTATATTTTATTGTTTGTATATATCATATGTTAATATATATATTGTTATATGTAATTATATATTTCTATAATCTTATATTTTCTATAATTCAAATTACAGTTTTTTAACAATGATCAGAGCAGTGGTTCCAGTCGCCAATAGAAGCTACACTACAGAATGGCTAGTTTGGAAGGGACTTCTTGATATCATCCATCCAACCATAGGACTGTCTACAGTCAAGGTTTGAATACCCTACAGCGCCTCTGGGAAATCACTGCCAGTGCTCAATCACTCTCACAGTAAAAAAATAAAAAATAAAAAATGAAAAAAAAAAAAAAAAAGGAAAACAAGGAAAACGCTTTCTTATATTTGAATGGAATTTCATGTGTTTCAGTCAGTGCCTACTGACTCTTAACCTGTCACCGTTCACTGCACAGAAGAGATTGGTTTCCTCATCTTCATTCTCTTCTATCAAGTATTTATACACATTAAAAAAGATACCTTCCAACTTCTCTCTTCTCTTGTCTGATGTATGTCATTCAGGCTGGATCTAACTTTACTGAGGAACCCAGAACTGGTCACATTGCTCCAGCTGTGACCTCACCAGTACTAACTAGAAGGATTGTCTCCACCCACTTGATGATGATACTGTTCTCCAGTCAACATAGAATGGCCTCAGCTGCCTTTGCCACAGGGACGTATTTTCAGATTGTTTCAATTTTTGGTCTGCCAAAACAACAATGTACTTCCCTGCAAAACTGCTTTCCAGCTAGTCTGCTTCAACGTATTCTGGCGCATTAGGTTTATTCCTTCTCAGGTGCAGAAATTTTCACTTCCCCTTGCTGAACTTCATGAGGGTTCCCACAGTCCAATTCTCCTCACTGTCAAGGTTCCCCTGGATAGCAGCACAACATTCTGGACTGTCAATGATGTACACTAAAATTCTTCAGGACTGCTTGAGCTCTGCTGACCCTCCAACAGATCATTAGGCCGCATAAAGTTTTTCCTAAGTGTTCTTGTGAGTGTGATGCTTCTTCCAGCAGTCTGAAGAAGCCCTCATCTACATCTTCCCAATTAGAAGGTCAGTAAACAGATGCACACTATGGCAACAGCCTTTTTTTTTTTTTTTTTTGTCTCTTAATCTTCATACCTAGTTTTGATAGACTCTTGATCTGTTCCTGAGCAGATTCAGTACAATCTGTCTGTTTTCTCACATGAAAGGTAATTCTTTCTCCTTGTCTTCCTGGTCTGTCCTTCCTAAGGAGGATGTATCCATCCATCACAGCACTCCAGGCATATAAGCTGTTTTACAACACCTCCTGGATCCTCAAGAGGTTGCAGCCTCGCCACCACCCACAGACTTCTAACTCCTCCTTTGTTCCCTATGCAGTGTAAATTAGTTTAGATAGATATTTCAGATAGAAACTCAAGAGAGCTCATTCCCCAGAGCAGACTGTTCTTGATGCACTTCCTTCTTTACATGCCTGCAGTCAAAGAAGCTCCACTTCAGTATGGCTGACTGCTGTTTTCCTTCTGTTCTCATCACTCAAGGCCTTTTCTTCCCTATCCTACCCATAGCTTCCTTAGTGATTTCTGAGGAATCACTCATATCTCTCTGCTTTCCAGTGTAAAAATCTCCCTACTATGTAAACTATGCTGCTAATCATCACAGACCGTAGTGTTTGTTCAAAAATACCAAGTCAGACTTTTTTGGTCTGGTACGCAAAAAGCCTGGTACATAAAAAGCAATTAAAGTACACAAATACACATAGTTCCAGCTATATTCCTTTCAGCTAGAGTATGCAAGAAAAGAAAAATGTATCATTGCTTAGAGTGAATAAATTAGATTAAAATATTTGATATCTGTCTTTAGTCTAGCATGCTACAGTGGCCTCATTTTTCAATAAGCAATGTCTTAAGCAGTAAAGAACTGAATCAAATACTTTGGGAAACTTGAAGATTTACTGCTTGTCAACATTGCCATTCCCAGCACATAACTCCAAGAATTACTTCACTTTTGACTCTGAAAGAATTTAAATGAGTCCTCCCCTCCTCTTTTTCATATTTGTAAACATCTAATCTGGAAACAAAAGCAACACAAAAATTACAAAAATGATCAAACACAGAATCCTGAGCCAACATCTTTCTTTGCTCTTAAAGCTTTATCAGTGATACCATTTAATCTTCTTAAATGGCTTATTCCTCCCACTATTCCTATTAAATATATTTTTTAGAGAACGATCTGAAGCCTGTTTACCAACCTATTATGGTTATGAATAGTAATACATTTACTACCATTTCTCAGTATCAACAGTGTCTGTAAGAGACTAATCACTTGACTGAAAACGCATGAAAGAACTAGGGTCTGTGTTCAAATACAATTTTTTTCTTCCATTCTAGAATGAATCCTCAAATTTAAGAAGAAAGTGAGATTTCACCTAGCTTTATGAGTGTACATAAGAAGAAACAATGCAAATTTAAAATCTTTTTTTCAAACAACTACATCTATAAACTTGTCCATACGCACAACAACTAGTATCATTATTTTTCATATATTGTTCATATGGAAATTGCTTTATGCCTTGTTTTTATTCTCCTCCTGTACCAACACACAGATTCACAGTGGTGCTTCCTATGTTCTTGATTCATTTACAGACTGATCCAAGATAGAGTTGTACATCAGTAATTCCTACTGTAGATAATAAAACCTTTTTTAATCTATATTTTCTCCTTTCTATGGCTACTCTGGTTTGTTTTTCCTGGCAGGCACCAAACAAAAATGTCTACAATTGAGAGTTTAATTACTTAAAAACTCTCTCTCTTTTTTTTTTTTTTTTTTTTTTTGTTTGTTTGTTTTGTTTTGTTTGATTTTAATTACAGACAGCAAAGCAGTTCTTTGCGCTAACCTTTCAGAATGTCAATTTAATTTATGAATACAGTGATTTTTTTTAGTATGATTTTTTAATTATTATTATTTTTTTATATGGGTGATATATACTGTGTTCTACTTCTGTTATTAAAAATATGTTTGAATAATACATGAAAAATGTGCTCAGAATTAAGAATTGTTGTATTTCGTGAGAAGAGCTGTTCACCTGCTATTGAGCACTCTCAGCAGATCACAATATAGAACTGTGGATTCGTGTAATTTTTCAAATTACCATGCCAACCTAATTCTGCATGGACCTTATGCTTCTGTACAACACAGTCCTGAAACAAAGACAGTGGTAACATCTGAAAATATTTCTACTGACCTGAATATCCTTAGAAAGAACCATAGTGCTTCCCATGGCTAACAAGATTAACAAGAAAAACACAAATTCTTTTAACCGTGCTCTTTTTTGGTAAGGACACAATACATGAGAGAAGGCGAAGTAAGGAAGCAATTTCGCCCAGTCACACTCAGGCAAAGAAGCAGGAATTAGCCTTGAGGAAGAAATGTGACTACTTCTACGAATTCTGGAGTAGCCGCAAGCTCTCCACATCCAGATCAGACAGACATTGGCCTTCTCCCCCAACTTCTGTATATCATTTCATATCACATCCACTTCAGCAGCTAAGAGTGAACTGTGCGTCAATGGGCATGTGCTAGTGTGCCATTACATAATCAGTTTAGCTAACCAAAGAAATGTCAGAGGCTGCAAATTGGCATGTATCAGGCTGTTTATTATAGCTCACATACAATGCCTACTTGCAAGAATCTTCAGAATGGATAGTCCCCTGACAAAACGTGAATGCAAGTTTTCTCTGAGGAGCTACAAGAAAGGGCATGGTAGCATGTTTCTGATAACATTTTGAAACATTCCTGCTGAAAAGAGTGTTGCTAATATTACTCATTTAAGTCAATACAAAATTGCAGTCAAGGGGGAAAAAAAGTGGCTACTTAAAGTGTTATTTTACATTACTGTTTAAGCAACACACCTTTTCCCCTGCACTAAAACAAGCGAGAAACCAAATTAAGGAAAAGTTATTCTTCTGCCTAGTGTGCCAGGAACCTGTCAAGAACACCGTTATTCCACTTTTAAGCTTCATCAGCAAAAGCAGAATACATGTGTTTTATTCCCCGCAGCATTTCCAATGACAAAAAACCCTGCAGTACTTTGGATCACTCACTATGTTCTTCATGTTCTTAAGACTGTGTGGGATAAGGCTTAATTCCACAGCACTTCAAGGTTATGCGAGGTCCTTTACTAATTTCATTTGTGCTTTAATGAAGGGTTTTGTATTATGATTACTCTTTTTTTTTCCATTTTTTCTTCTTTTGCACAAAACATTTCTTCAATAGCTGCACAGTTGAGATATAAAGGAAATGCTTCAGTTAAAGTCTTCAGAAAATAATAAAAAACTTAAAAGTCAAATCAAGAACACTGAATTTAGTGAAATTCAGCAAAAGAAAAAAATAAATAAAAAACAACCACACTTTCTGTAATTAAAATTATTGACATGGCTGTTTAAAATAAACACAACTGTACATGAGAAATGTTTTCTATTCATTTCTGGACTGGAAATTAAATGTCTGCATTCTTCCCCATAGCACTGCCAAAGGCAAATCAGCTAATAACAAAACACTGTGACATGTTTTTAAGTAGCTTGTCATCATGTCTATTGTTATGTTTTGTATAGCATTATGCCTGTGTGTTTATTAAGCCCACATCTGACTGTAAGGTGCATATGTTATTCCTCTTGAAATGCCTGCAAGTCAGGTAGGGGAAAGTCAATATCTCTGGTGACAGTAAGCATTTCCAGCACAATATAGAATCCCAGATTTGTGTTTTTCACTGTCTGCCCATTATATGGAAAACTAAATTGCTAGGATGTCCTTCTGTTTAAACTGGTGAAAACAAAGAAGATCATAGTGAACACCAGCTGCATCACCACTGCTGAACATGCATCTATTTATCTTCAAAGAATTTTATTTTAAAAGTCTCTTCAAAATAAAATAAAAAATAAAAAAATAGAAAATCAAACAAATAAACAAACAAACAAATGTACATAAGTTGTCATCATTGCTTTCCAAAGGCTGCAAGTGTTTGTGACTCCTGAGGGAATAAGAGCATTCCTAATTGTGCTGTGTCTAGGAGCCTGGCTCAGACACATTTCAGAACATTTTTCTAAAAAATTACGACTGCAGTGGGAAGAAGGAGAAATTCACTTCTTCCAGCTCATTTACTCAATCTATGTAGCAGAGTACATAGGAGTTGCAATGCATATTATAGTCCAAGATTTCTTCTGGTCTCTCTCCCGGACCAGGTCCCCACGGCTGGACCTGGTTGGTACAATCGAATGTAAATCAAACATTCATGAGGAATACATGTGAAGGCAGCAAACTTCAGCATAAAGGAAAGTCTTTGAAGTTTACTGATGTAACTAGACAGTACCAGATATCAAACTTGATTACAAATAAATATGTTTTATTGTGACCCTAAAAGCCTAAAGATGTGATGAGTTCTATAAATTCGACATATTAAACTCTATCAGTCTACATATTTGAAATCAATATCAAAGACATTGTTGATTGATAAATTGGAAAAAAAAAAAAACAAAAAAAACACAATAATGTCACAGCAATAACTATCTCCATAGCTGGCTCTTAGAGCCTTGAAATCAACTATGGAGGCCACCAAAAATTATTCTAAAACTAGTGAATGGAGAATGGATCAAAGAGGTGAATTAGAAGAAGCTGGCATTTAAATACATGCTACTAAAGCTAAAGTTGTGTTTTGACTGCAGTAAGGTGATTTCAAGATACTGTGTTCAGATTTTAAACAACTTTCTTACAGAGCCAAAATGTATGACCAGAGAAAAAAAAAAAAAAAAAAAAAAAAAAAAAAAAGTATCATTCATTCCAGAAAATGTATTTCCTTTTCTGTATTTTCCAGAAAATGTATTTTCCAGATACAGCACCACATACGCATACTCTAGTTGCATATTAGTCTGTACCCTCTGGTCCCTACTTAATAAAAGGAGTGCAGCAACAGTGACCATAAAGGAGTAACTCAAGTCTTAATCTGTACTGTTAACACCATTAGCAGCAAATTCAAATATGCAGAATTTTGGCTTTTTGCAGGAGAATGATCTAAATCTCCTCAAGCCAGTATTTCAAGCTTTCTTATCCAGCACTCAGTAAGCACCAATGGAAGTCTACATAAACACATGTCCTATATGCCCTATATGTTCTACATATGTTCATATGATAGAGCATAATTAATCCCATGCCATTTTTAAAGGCTAGACATTCATAGCAATGTCATAGTTTCCAGATACTCTTTATAACTATTAAAATCTATATGCAGGTTGTTGGGCTATAAATGAGGCTCTGAGGAAGGGTAAAAATCCTGATAGTACTTCTGCATATGTCTTCAATAAAATCATATTTGCTGTAAATGACACTGATAATATTTTCTCACCACTACACGTGTAAAGAAACATTCATAAATGGATTTGTTTGCTATTTTGGTCACATCTTCATTTTGTTCTTGTCAAGCAGTAAAACACTGCATGTATTTATTAGCTGCCAACATTGGTACCTGAAAATGTACTTTATATTTTCAACATTAAAAGAATCACACATGCTCAGCACTGCAGCTACCGTTTATAAAACATTTTTGGGTTATAAATATTTGGGAAATTTTGAAATCTATGAAAACCATCTTCTTTTCTTTTTACAACATTTGCGGTGGAAATATCTTCCTTAATAAGCCACTTCTTCTAATTGTTCTGCAAAGAACTCAAGCACAGAACATCACATTAAAATTGCCTTGCTAGAATGTTAACAGCCAGTAGAATTGCATTCCATAAGCACTTCCATATTTTGTCAAACAGGAATTCTCCAAATTTGTATATTAAAAACAACCTTGTTTTCAGAGCTTTTTCACTTAAATAGTGTTTCTGCATGTATCTGCTCCTATATGAGATGAGATTTGCAATGTGGAAATTACATTTTCTAGCAGAGGAAAAGCAAGAAGTTCACCATAACCACACAAAAAACATTACTTTTTTGCAAACTGCAGCATATGTCTAACACTTAACTACAAACTACTTTTTTAGAATCCAGCACAGCTGTCAAATATCACTCCTTACTTTTACGTTGCTAGTTTCATGGATTAAAATACAAGAGTACAAAACCATTTGTGCATTCATGAAGTTGTAAAGAACTGAAAACCTGAAAGTTTTGTTAACCTGGAAGTCCTGGTAGCATCCACATTGCCATACGTAAGTTGTATATTTTTAAACAAAGGAACTTAAGGCTTAGAGTAATAGTAAAATCATTAACTTCATTCTGTAATTTCTAACATTCATGATCTTTGCCGTATCACTAAATCCTACCCACTGTTATGCATTTAACACATAAACACTAGTCTGCTCTTTCTGTATTTTCAAATAAATGCTTTTACCTTCAGTCACTACTGTTTTCTGTTTTTAGTGCCATTTTCTGTAAGCCATCAACCAAACTACCTTATTATCAGAATTAAGCTCTAGGCTATCATAAGGCTGATCTTACATTTCATGTGCATAAAAGTGGATAAATACTGCTTCTCCAACTGATCTATAAGGTTTCATCTTCACCTTCTGTCCCAGTGTCTCTATGCATTGTATTTGGAGATACATCTATTTTTTTTCTGCCTTTCTATTATATTTTAAACATTTTGGAACAGATTTTACAATTAAAAATTTTACAATTCTTACATTTTTTGATGTAAAAATTTCTAACTTAAGTGAAATTAAGGACACATAAGTCACAGAGCTTCTGTAGCTTCCTATTAATAAATGGCCACAACTCCACAAACACACTGAAAAACATGCTAGTGTTTTTAGACAAATCCTCCAGATTCTTGCAGTGACTTTTGATAGCCTCTTGGCATAGCCATAAAGAAAAGAAACAAGATTTCCCAAAATTCTTAATACATTACACTCTAATACCTCTTAGGGTCACTCTTGTGTTTTTAGTACTTTAAAACACTTTGATGTAAAGCTCTATCAAAAAAATACTTACTGTCTTCTACATCAAATGTTTGGTTTCACGTGTTTTGCAAAACGACTAAAGAAAGCACACGTAAATGTGAAATAGATAAGTTTATCTACCCTAACAGTGAGGAATTTGTTATGTATTTAATGACTTGTTCCAATGGCTTATCAGTTTATCCTTTATGATTCCCATTGTACTTGAGAACCTGGTAAAGCTTTGGTAGAGCTCCAATGATTTTTAAGCATTTTTCCTGGCATAGGATATACAGTGCCTGGCTAAACAACATGTAGTATTTCATAATAAAATACATGTCATGGTTTCCTTGGTAAACAACCTCCTAGCTTAAAGCTAAGCAGCCTGGATAAGGTGGAAGCTGGTAAGACCTAAGTGGAAGAGGACACTAAAAACTAAGAGGATGAGCCTCATTTGTCCTTTTTTCTTTGGTTTGTTTGTTTGTTTTTGCCCCTTCACTGTTTTAATCTAACCATTCTGGATATTTTTATGAATGAGCATGCAATCAAGAAACGGCATTTTGGAAAATTTGAGAACTGGAATAGCTATAAGTGGTTTCATTTCTGCAGCACAGTAAATTAATGTTTTAGCAGTGAATCCCTGAACATATTTGATGGCATCAGAAGCTCAGTAAAGACACAGTGAAAACACTGCAAAGATTCTGTAATGGCTAAAAAACCACTGTCATTAACCATAGGGATTACAGTAGGATTAGTTGTTGCATAAGAGCTGGAGAAGTCTCATCATCTCTGGAGAAAGAAGGCTGACCTTTTACACATCAAACTGAGCTAGGACAGACTGGATGCCTCTGTTGATGTTCCATATTTTTCACGATACAGCTACTTATTCATACAGGGGTTTTGGAAGGTAACTTCTCCTATTGCTTTCTTATAGTGATTTATCAGAAAACAATCAGAATCTCTTTACTGTTTACTTTACAATGTTCCTACAGTACTAGGGATTAGTCTCTTGTTTTTGTGCCCAGCGTGCCAATACTCTAGAATAGTATTGTAGTATTTAGTCAACATTTTAGGAAGCAAGATCTTTCAAAGACTACAAATTGTGCTTCAGCGATAACTTCATCTTCCAGATTCAGTCCTTTTGCAGTCGCTCTAGTTTTCATTGATTAGCTCAATTAGAAAAACATTCACCAGTAATGACATCATGAAAACATTGTCATTAGTTCGCTTAGGGACTCTTCAATGTACATCAATAATTTCTTGTCCTTATCAGCACCACTCGGGTAACATTTGGTTATTTGGAATAGCATAAAACTTTAGCAGGGAGGTTCAGACTGCACATTAGAAAAGACTATTTACTATGGGATGGTCAAACACTGGAACAGAGGTCATTGATGCCCCATGCCTGCCCCTATGCTTTAACTTTTGGTTAGTTCTAATGTAGTGAGTCAGCTGGACTTGATTATTTCTGTAGCTCCCTTACTATTCCTGCCCTCCCCGCCCCCCCCCCCCCCCTTTCCCACTTTCCCCCTTCCCTCTCCTCTCCTTTCTTCTTCCATATTATGATCAGTTTGGAAAATGGTGGTTAAATATAACTGCTCCAGTATTGTTTTCCTCTTGCTTCCTATAAAGACTCCTTGCTTCTTCTTTCCTATCTTTCCTACTGCCCTCCTTCCCTTCCCCATTACCCTAATTCATAATAGTGTCCGTCCTCATCTTCCCCATCTCCCTAATTAAGATCTGTAATAAACTGGCCAGACCAACATTTGAACCGTTGTTTCTTAATCTCACGCCAGGTATGCAGATATTAAAAGAACCACCTCCTCTCCCTCCTATAAATTGGAGCAAGACACAGAACTTTGCCACCCTCTTGGAAAAGAATGTTAATCCTATTCTGGAAAGAAGAGTGAGCAGACTGTTGTAACAGATGAAAAAAGGAAAGACTGAATCAAGACTTCTCCTCGCAACTGTACAACTTCTTTGAAACTAAGGTTTTACTGGTGATTATCATATCAGGTGTTCTTTTTAATTTTCATTACCTTCTTAGCATTCATTCCTGACAGCAAAACAATCCACTATGTATGCTGTCCGCAAAATATGATAGCAGATCTACATCAGTTTAGGTAAAAACCTGCACAGCTTCCACACAGTTCACATCTATGTGCTGTACTGTAATGCCTCTAAATACAAGGGGCAAGAAAAGAAAAGAAAAGAAAAAAAAAAAAAAACAAAGAGGACGACAAAAAACAATTTTTAAAAGGGATGTAATCTAGAAACTTGTTGGCTTATGGCACTTCAGGCACAAAGTCTACAATAACAGAAGTATTTCATACCCCTTCTTTGACAGTATGCTTCCAGGGTGCCATTACAGGAATGTAATTTACAGGACTACTTGCAACCTACTAGTAGAAATAAAGCTTTCTGTTTTCTTTCACAAAGATAAAAAAAAAAAAAAAAAAAAAAAAAGTGGGATAAGACTCAGTAGATCATACGACTCCTGGATGCTGTAACCATTTTCCAGCAAGAATGGAATACATAAAAAACAAAATCACATCTGAGTCTTTGACAGCTTTCATCAACTGGCCAGAGAATGACCTGACATAGATTGATGCAGTATGCTGTTTACAGTATGTTGAGATTCAGTTATGTCACACCACTCAAGGGCAACAACATTCAGTTAACATATGGACATGCAGAGCTCCACTAACCTGGACTACTGGCACATTTGCTGCAGCCGTATGCCACTGAGAGAGGCTCTTGTCACAGAGAGAATCTGAGACATAATGCAGCAGCAGTACCTGTCAGCACTTCAGTACAGATAAGCATCCTGCTGCTCAACCAGGTACAGATAGAAAAAGTTGATGATGCAGCTCCAAAACCAGAGCAATTTTATCATCAGTGACATCAGAAGGACTAATGTCCACAAAACAGCTTCAGCATTGCAGAAGGACAAATTCTGCAATGAATTTGTTCTCTTACTACCTTCTATCTATATATTTTCTCTTAGCAAATAGGATGTTAGTGCACAGAGGATGCTTGGATACCCATCTGTACGTCCTTAGCTAGTCTGCATACCAAAATAAAATGAAGTCTGGAGAGTTAAATTATAAAGACCTCCTTTTTTCAAGCTGACATAGAGGTCTGTGCGATCTGCATAGAGGTGATAGTTCAAAATAGGTAATGTGCAGGTAGGTGCTACTCAGAAGTAATTTTTTCTTTTAACTTTTATAGTAGTCATAGAGACTTGTAAGACTCCTTGTTTGGGAGGGCAGAAAAACTGGAAGGAGCATTTAGAATGCTCTGCCAGTGGGTGGTTAGGTAAGCAATATGCTATTTCCATCAATAGCTTGGATACTTTCAGCACATGCATGGATGCACTGTCTGCACTGCCTGAGAAACCATCAGGTCTTGCTGTGAGGGTAGTTTCTGACTGGTAGACCAGACAACACTTGGGGAACTCGCATGAACAGGTTGTGCTTGGCCAGCTGAACATACAAGAACAAGCAGAACAGGAACAAAAAGATCCACTTTAGTATGGCATGTTTCTTACCCTAAAATCCTAATTATATTCCACACTAAATATTTAAATCAATACCAGAAGCAGAGTCTTTAATGCTTTAAAAAAATAATAATAATAAAAAAAAATCAGTTTCCATTATAAAACCTTTGCAGGATCTGGTTAAAAACAAGATTGTACATCTGTACAGCTACACAGATACACAAGAAAAGCAGCCCATTAGTACCAGCGTATGCAATTGCATCTGCAGTTCTTGTTTGCCTGACAAGTCCACATCTGCAACACTTGGTGAGGTCACTTCCAGAAAAAAAACAGCAAATCACATGAGCTGTCTAAATGGTTAGCACTGGGTGTCAGCAGAAAGATGCTAGCAGCACGAAGGGCTGCCGGGCTCCACTGTGAAGAGGCTGGAGCTGCCCCATAATAGACGCAGACAGCTCCAAGGCTCTGCCACAGAGTACAGCCAGGCCCAGCACTGAAGATGGCAACACATCAGGGAAAAAGATTTAGGGAAGAATAAAAAAACACCGCATGCCATAGAGAGGATTTAGAACAAGTAATCTTGCACAACTTCTGGCAATGAGCAGTGGTATCCAGAGTGTAGGATTCAAGTTCAGATAGGGAAAGAGGAAGGAAATGAATTAGCATTTCTTTGGTCCTCATTGCCTAAATCCATTTGAATTGTCAATAACTTAAATTAATTTCATCCAAGTGGAGTCTATTTTGCTTGTGACAGAAACATTAAGACATTTCTCAGTCCACATCATGACCCACAATACTTCTCAGCCCAGTTTCTCTCCCAGTCCCAGGCTGTGCCCAAGTAGGGCTTGCCAGTTTTGTACTCTGAGGCTGGAGCAGGGAGCAGGGCCTCTCTTATCTGGCTGGGACTCAGAGTAAGGGCAAACAAGGACTTAGCTGTAAGACTTCAGGCTTTACAGCTCATATTTTAGGCTAACCTTGAGAGAGAAACATCTTCTTTTCTCACTGCTGGTAATCCTGATAATTGCTAGGTATATCTTTTATTATGGATTGTGACAACATTAGCACCTAGCCTCTTTTTGTTCAATTACAGTGTATGTCTATATAATGGCTTTGCCTTTTTTTCTTTATGTGTCTTTCTTCCCTAAATTCATTAGCAGTGCACTAGAGTAGACTCCCTTTATTAGAAAACATATTGAAAAGACTTTTCTGCCAGGCACGCTCTTGCATTTTACCTTATGCACACTATTAAAATTCAAGGTTATAATAATGGGAACCTGTTGACAATGTTAAGGGAAGAAGGGAGCGGTCCCACACTGGTGGAGAAGTACTGAGAGATCATTTCATTCTAATATTGAAAGTGAACATACTGTGGAGAAAATTCTTCTGACACACCCAAGAGAAGCATTATTTGAATTAATTTCTTGCTGAAATGGTTTCCCTCTACTAACAGAAGCTGGTATCTTTTACATGCTTTCTAAAATACCCTACAGCTAGAAGACTGCACTACCTTGTTAGAAATTATTTACATCTCTCTCACTTAAGTACACTGATAACTCAGTGCAAATTAATGTAAGGAAGCTGTTAATTGTTCACTGCTGTTCCAGACTTTTCTTTTGATAATTCTCAGGGATCATCTCTTACATTGGATGGTCCCCAAGAAGTCCGAGAATTTCAGAGGGAATAGTCCGGTGAATATGCAAGAGAATGCCATCCCTTCCCCATGATATATACAATAGATGTTGAAGAGCCTGAAAGTGGGAAAAATCTTGCTTGTGACAGGTAACAAAATGACTACAGTAAAAAAGAACACATGTCAAGTTGAGGTGACAACATGCACACACCGAACAAAAGGATATCCATTTTCATGATGGCAACTTGCAAGTAGCAGAAATTCAGCACACCTGGTATTTTATCCTCGGGCAACCATCCCACAGAACTGTCAATAAACAAAAGTCGACAGGAAATCTAAATACATGGGTGCATCACAGCAAGACAATCAAACCAGACAACTATCTGAAAGACTGTGTTAACTTCCTACTTCAAGAAGAGTAAGTTCTAAAATGGTGAGCTCTACTCTGTTCTGTAAAATTGTTTTAGGAGTAAACACAGTTTTGAATGAGGTTGGTAACAATATGAACAAAAAATCCAGTTGACTTACAACATTCATCCGATACAAATAACACAGCATATGCTTTTGTATTCTTGGCTTCTTTGGATAAGTAAAAGCTATGCTAACAAAAACAAGGAGGTGACAAATAATTCTGAAGATGATACAGAAATTCATTTCTGTGTACAGAATGAGACCATCATGTTTCTGGGCATGCTTTCAACTATACAAAAGTAATTGATGATATCAGCTAAAGCAATACTTCTTACTGCAGTGCACATAAGAACACTAAGAGAAACAAGAATATGGCTGACAGATAAGCTTCCATAAGAGGTATGGAGAATGAAAGTAGGACAGGATTTCACTACTGACTGTTTGTTCTTCTCATATAATGGAAGATAAATCATCTCCATTTGCATCAGAGAATATTCTACAGACAATCGCAGACAATCAGAATGCTCCAATTCAGGTATTTTATCAGTTCAACATTACAATCTCATCGTATCTAAACTCTACTCAAATAATTCTTTTTTATTGTTAGAGAAAAAAAAAAAAGTTCTTTAGTCAGTAGAAACGAAAAACACATTATTAACTCTTTGCTGGGAGCCTCTGAAGTATTTAAAGACTGCCATAACACATCCCCCAGTCTACACACCACTAAGCTAAAAATTACTGCACTTTTCAACCTTTCCTAACATGCCAGGCTTCTACACCTCTTGAGGGAAGATTCCTTCCTAAAATATTTCACCATGGCTTTGAATTCCACTCTGTTTTCCTGCTTGGAGGAGGAGAAATCTTGCACCCTCACTCATCACTCAGGAGGCTCTCCTACTCCTTCCAGATCCTGAAAAGGGCCTACAGGAAAGCTGGGAAGGTACTTTTTAGAAGGACATGTAACAGTTTTAAGCTGGAAGAGGGTAGATTTAGTCTAGATATTAGGAAGAAATCCTTCACTGTCAGTATGGTGGGACACTGGGCAGCATGTTCCAGTGTTATGGCTACCACCTTCCTGGAAGTACTCAAGGCCAGGCTGGATGGGGCTTTGAGCAACCTGATCTAGAGGAAGGTGTCCTTCTATAGCAGGAGCTAGGAATTAATGATCTTAAAGGTCACTTCCAAACCAAACCATTCCGTGATTCTAAATTAATGAATCTTGAAATTCATTAGGCACCTCTTCTTCATCTCATTATCTTCTGAAGATTTAGCTTCTAGCTTCCAAATTGGAATTCATTTGAATAAACCCATTTTGTTGAATGTTCTTTCAGAACAAAATTTGGGATAGAGTGATGAGGAAAAAAAAAAAAAGAATAGATTTGTATGAGAGACAGCTAAGTGGGAGTAACTAGTCCTCTAGAAAATGTAATTTTACTTGGAATGAGTATGGATATAGGCTAAGCAAAAAACAGTTGTTACCAGAAAATAATTTGCTAGATTTATAAACACACATGAATACGTAAGTCACTGAACTACTTTCTCAGGAAAAATACAAATTAACATATATATGCAATAGTAAAAGAACCCTTTCAATTCGCTGATTTATAATATATCAGAGGTGTCAAAAACTTGAACACCCTAACCTTCTTATTGTTTTTTCATGTTGAACATTACCTTTTCTTTATTCTTTAAACTAATTACTTACCTACTTACTAGTATGAGCAGTTGTACTAAAAGACAAGTAATACTTGAATAATCTTATTCACATAACCCTTAGTCTAAATGTGGTCACAAGATAAAAAAAATCACTGATTTATAGATCTTTAAAATTTACATTTTTTATGGCAAAGTTCACTGCTTTCTTAATCACCAGGCTACTTCCAATAAGCAGTACAGTCATTAAAAAAGTTTTATAAATTAATAAACTTTACCAAGTAAAAAAATTAATTTCACAGATAAACGTATAGCACAATCTACCCTCATTGTGCATATATTTTAAAAGTTAATAGTTAATTTTCAACCACTTATTTAGTGATAAAGATCTTTGAAATTAAGGCCTTCAAGAAAAATGAAGATAAATCTTTAAATGCATTCAAATCAAAAAACAATAGGCAACCTGTCTAGGGATGAATTATAAATTGATGGAGGGCTTATGGGTAAAAAATTAAGGGGCGAGCTAGTAGAGGTGAATAGTTTCTTTACTGTGAAGGTGGCAGAGCACTGGAACAGGCTTCCCAGAGAGGTTGTGGAGGTATCCTTCTGTGGAGGTATTCAGAACTCACCTAGACATTCTCCTGTGCAATCTACTCTAAGGGAGCCTGATTTAGCAGGCTGGATGATCTCCAGAGGTCCTTTCCAAACACTGTGATTCTATGAAAATACAAAAGTATGTTAACTTTTAATCATCAAACATTACATTTTGACATTACTTTAGGCAATTTCTGTAAAAAACTAATGAGTACAATTTCTGAAAAACATTTATATCCTTTATACGCAAGCATCATTACAGTTAGGACTAAGCAAGAAAAATGCAGCGTTATTGATTGCATCTCATAAAAACTTCTTTGTTTTTTAAGAAGTTAAAGGGGTAGAGTGTGTACTTGAAAAACAACAACATCTTGGTTATTTGCTCTATTTTACTGAAGAATTGAAAAATACTGAGGGTATGATTCTCTCATGTTCCAAATCCATACTACAAACAACACATACATGATGGAAACACTGTTGTTTTTCACGGAAGCAATGTCTCTGAGCACTTTTGTATTGTATCCACACCTTCAGCAAGCTTGCAAGCGGTGAAGTCGATACATTGGAAGGAAGGGAAGCCATCCAGAGGGGCCTGGACAGTTTGAAGAAGTGGGTCCATGTGAAACTGATGAGGTTCAGTAAGGTCAGATGCAAGTGCAGGGTTCTGCACTTGGGCCAGAGAAATCCCAGGCGTTTATACAAACTGGGGGAACATCTCCTCTAGAGCAGCCCTGCAGGGAAGGACTTGAGGGTCCTGGTAGATGAGAAGCTGGACATGAACCAGCAGTGTGCACTAACAACCCAGAAGGCCAACTGTGTTCTGGGCTGCATTAAAAAAGGAGTGTCCAGTAGGGAGAGGGAGATGATTGTCTGCCTCTACTCAGCTCTTGTGAGGCCCCATCTGCAGCACTGCATGCATGCCTGGGGCCCCCAGGAGAAAAAAGACGCGGAGCTCTTGGAGCAGTTCCAGAGGAGGGCCACTAAGATGATCAGAGGCCTGGAGCACCTCTCCTATAAGGAAAGGTTAAGGGAACTGGGCTTGTTCAGCTTAGAGAAGAGAAGGTTCTGGGGAGACCTCACTGTGGCCTCCAAGTACTTGAAGGGAGCATATAAACAGAAAGTGGAACAGCTGTTTACAAGGCTGGATAGTGATAGGACAAAGGGGAATGGTTTTAAACTGAGACAGTGGAGATTTAGGTTAGATTAGGAGGAAGTTTTTCACTCATAGGGTGGTGATGCACTGGAACAGGTTGCCCAAGGGGGCTGTGGATGCCCCATCCCTGCAGGCATTCAAGGCCAGGCTGGATGTGGCACTGGGCAGCCTGGTCGCTGGTTGTCGACCCTGCACATAGCAGAGAGGTTGAAAGTAGATGATTGTTGTGGTCCTTTCAACCTTGGCCATTCTAGGATTCTATGATTCATTTCAGCAGGACTTTCCCAAAGTACAATAGTTAGCTATAATTCTCCATATCTTACCACCACATGCCCTTCAGCATACAACCTGCTTCTGACTTTGCTGTCATACACATACCTCTGTAATCTCCTACAACAAATTCTGTGAAGTAAATCACGTTTAGAAAAGTTTTTAGTTTTCACTCCCAGCTCACAGCAACACATTTTTCCTTGTTTTCCCTACTGGGAAAACTTAGGCCTCAGTTCCTGTCTCCCTGCCATCTATGTCCCATACAGGAGAAGGCAAATTAATGCAACAAAGTCCCACAAAAGATCTTCAAGTGGTAAATATCAAGATACCTGCATAACACTTGCATACCGTTGCCACAATGTTAAAACATAGTCTGCTGCATCCTGCACAACCAATGAATAACAGCCTGGATATAAGCCTTGTATATAAGCCTGGCTTCTATAACAGAAGACCCCCTAATTTACAACTACAGGTATCAAAGAATGGCCACTGATCCCAAGAACAACTAATGTGGAAAGGACTGTATATACTCCAGGGAACTCTGTTTCTATCAGAACAAATAACCTAGTTGGAACATGACTTAGAATAGACACACCATAGTCTTTGTACTCAACCACACATCTCTCCTCATTTTCTCACAAAAAGCTACACAACAGTATACCTCTCACCCATTTTTTAATGTATTTATTGCTAAGCCCTGTTAAGATTGTGTTGGGTGCACAGCACAAATTGTTGCCTGCCAGCTAATGTTGCTACGCAACAGAAATTTAACTTTGTCAAGACTTTATTGGCTCTTTCACTTTTTAGGTAGATTCCTTGTATTCTCAAGCCTCCTTCGCTGCTCTCCTTATCAGGAAAAAAATTTGCAACATAGTCCAGAGATGACAACATGCTGTGTGATATGTATGATTTCTAGCAGAAATTCCACCCAGCTAATTCTGGCAGCTATGCAAAACTGGACAAGGGAGACTGATTTGATGATCTCTTAACAGCCTTTCCTTTCAATCAGTGACACTCAATAGCACTGGCTATCCCAGACACTATCATTGTGTTTCCTTTACTCAAATTTCAAAACACAACTTCTTATATTGCGAATAATTAACTTACTTTTCACTCATCAGTTGA
The DNA here is from genome assembly GCF_019232065.1 of Centrocercus urophasianus. Taxonomy (NCBI): domain Eukaryota; kingdom Metazoa; phylum Chordata; class Aves; order Galliformes; family Phasianidae; genus Centrocercus; species Centrocercus urophasianus. The sequence continues at coordinate 18,294 of NW_024884612.1, forward strand.
GACTTCCAGGCCAAATTATGCCACTGGGGTAATATTAATGACAAAAGCAGAAATTAGGAGAAACCTGCGCTCAGGCCTGTCTTAGACTCCATAGCCAGAGCTGACATGGTCTCTTGAATGACAAGATCTTCAGAGGGGAGGTGCATCTTAAAATCATGCCATACAGGGTCAGGGAAGGTATCCCACCTGAAGATACCACATCAGAAAGGGCAAGCACATGTTAGCTGCACAAAGATAAAAGTCATGGCTGAGATTTTTACTTTTTTAATCATATGTCAGCACTGTGTACCCTGACCCTGTTTACTGCAAGAGAGGGCCTGATCATCTGTTTTGGCAGAGATAACAGTCAGTCTTGGCATGGATGGTGAGGGATGAAGAAGAGTTTTCTGGCCATATCTGAACCCCCTTCATTTTGCAACCAGTTTGTTACAGATTACAAAGAGGATGGTTATGACCTGGCCTCCATAGTACCAGGAGTGTTTTTTCCTGTCCAACTGTGAAAAATCAGCAGATTACTTCACAGCACTTCCAATGATAGGTTAGCAAGATGCCAAAGGTACATCTGGTACAGCCTAGGGCATGGCACAAAGCCTCATGGGATGATACTAAAGATCTATGCCAGAAGCAGTATGCCAAAGCAGAACAGCCTTAGCTGCTGTAATGACTGAGAGACTTTTAACTGCCAAATCATACCAAGGCACTGGGGAGATTTTTGGTTGGCACCAAGTAAATTTATACCAGGAAGCATTCTGATTGTTTAATATCACAGATTAATGTGTGCCAGTTCCAGAGAACATTGTTGGCATGCTCAGTAATTTGTATATATGCATAAGTAATATATAAATAATTTAGGCCCACATCCGTGTGTCTTTTCCCAATTTCTTATGTAATCTCAAAACCCTTATGTATCAGATTTCCTCTTCACACTCATATTTCTTTGGTTATTTCTTATAAAAATTCCAGAGATCTTACAATTAGTGTTTACCTAATTACACTACTTGAATGGTCATGACTTTTGTACTTGACTTCTGCCAGTAGAAGCTGTTAGTTTGTAAGCCTCTTCCTCATTAATGATACATTTCAATTTAGGAGTTAACAGTGATATTTTTCCTCTCAATGTAAGAATGATTTTTGGAAAATTCAAGATACAAATATGTATTTCTGTATTTTTTTTTTCTTTTTTTCTTTTTGTTTTTGAGAGAAGTCAAAGGTGAAGATGGAAAGTAATTGATCTTCACAAAGCAATGGCCTGCACTTTGTTGCTGTAATACAAAATTTGAACTCATCAAACTTAGTGCTTATCAATTACAAAGCACGGCATGATATGTAATTAATAAACCTTCTCTTGGCCAGGCTGAATATGCTCAGCTCTCAGCCTGTTTTCAATGAAGAGGTGCTCCTCTGATCATCCTCATGGCTCTCCTCTGGATCTTTTCCAACAGTTCCCCATCTTTCTTTTGCTGGGAGACACTGAACTGAATGCAGTACTCCAGGTGGGGTCTCAGGTGAGAGGGACTATGCCAGCAGGGAAAAATCACCTCCCTCAAAACTGTGGGCCACACTTCTGATGCAGCTCGGGATATGGTTGGTTCTCTGGGCTGCAAGCACATGTTGAGTTTCCCACCCATCAATGTCTTCAAGTCCCTCCTCTCAAGGCTGCTCTCAAATCATTTACTGTACAGCCGGTATTTGTGCTTGGGAATATCCTAACTCAAGTGCAGGACCTTGGGACCTTGGACTCGTTGAATTCCGTGAAGTTCACAAGAGCCCACTTCTATAGCCTGTAGAGGTTGGATGACATCTCTTCCCTCCAGCATATAGATTGCACCGCACAGCTTGGTATTGTTGGCAAATTTGTTGAGGGTACATTCAATTCCACTATCCTTGTCACTGACAAAGACATTAAACAGTGCCAGTCCTAATAAAGATGCTTGAGTAATGTCAATCGTCACTTGGATATTAAGACATCTACCACAACTCTCGGGGTATGATGATTCAGCCAGTTCCTTATCCACTGAGCTGTCAGTTTGTCAAACCCCCCATCTCTCTAGTTTAGAGATAAGGATGACATGCAAGATAGTATAAAATACCACAATCCAAAACTGATGACATCAGTCCCTTATCCATCAACACTGTAAACTCATCATTAGAAGACCACCAGTTTTGTTAGGCACAGTTCCCCCATGTTGACACCATACTGGCTGCTCCCAGTCACCTTCTGATTTTCCATTGCTTCCACACTCTTTAAGCAACTTCCTGGTCAATTCTACCTGATATCATTAAAAATCATTTTGTAAGGTTAATTCATGGCCACTTTATACAACGCGTTCTCACATGAGCAATTCCAAGGTCTATAATTACACAAAATTTGTACCTCTTCATATCTTTTCCTACTGAGAAAGCTCTAAAGGAGTCTGCACAATCTGTTTGCATGTTGACTTGTACATCACTCAAGTAAGCAAGGTTACAAAGACTGTTTAGTCAAGGAAAGGATTTCACCCCCATTCCCATTAATGATACTTGAAGCCAGAACAACTCAGTTTAGTATCTGCAATTAATTTAAATAAATTATAGCTTAGTGATATTCTTGAACACTGAAAAACTTAGTGCTGCTGTGTTAAAGTAAATTAATATTCTAGATTCATGTAGCAACACAGAGGTTACCAAAAAGTTCAAAGTGAACAGTGGCATAGCTCTAAATTGTAAATAACAGCCAGACTTTTGAGATTAGTGACTGTGAATAAATCAATGGTAGATTAAAATACTAAAGGTCTTATTCCAAGTGGCAGAAAGTAATGTTTTACTGCCATTTGAATATGTTCCAATCTTTGCTTTTGTATGTACTCATGAGATCTGAGATCTTTTTATTACTCTACAAGAACCATTTCAGTCACTTTTAAAAGCACCTAAAATACATATATATGTATGATGATAAAACATAAAGAGTTTTTTTCCAAACCCATTAATACGTAAATACATATTTTTTTTAAAAAAAAAAGAAAGCCATCCTAAATCATTATTAATCTGGTTGACAAAAAAATCTTCAAGTAAATATCACATATTTTCATTTTTTCCTAAAAAGTATGCTCTGTTTTTCCAATCCTCTTCAAATGAAAGAAAACCTAGAATTAAGAAATGATGCCTACAGTATGCAATGCAAAAACAAAATAGTCCATTATTTGTAGGAGGTGCTTTGTTTTGTTTTAAAGTTTTTATACAGAAGTGCAAGGTAAGAATGAAATGTTTATGTTCTGTTTAATCTTTTTTTCTTTTTTTTTTCCTCCCCATCTCTGTAAGGTCGAAGTATGCAACATACGTGGGAGAAAAATAACTACAGAATTAGCATGCAATAAATTAAATAGAGATAAATAATTCCTCCAGGCTTTTTGAGCTACTCAGAACTTTCATTCTCATGCTTCAGGAAAATAACTTTAATTGAGACCTTATGACTGATAATGCATGAACTGAAACCTACTAAGTTCTACTAGCCTCCCAATTTCACAGTTTTAACTTATCAGATAAGAAAAAAAGCCCTCCATTCCTCTTTTTGTAGATCTATCTTTTGTGGAACTATCCAACTAACTAAAGAAAGACCAGGAGGATGTTACAGATCCATAAATAATCAATATACAAAAAAAGGAGACTAAATTCTAAACCAGAAGTGATATAAAAAGCTGTTCGTTCTTTAAACTTTGGACTGGGGGACTAAATCACAGAATTGAAAGAGCAGTAGAGAAGGCAAAATATTTCTTTCTCTATCTTTTCCTTTAGTATCCAGAGGAAAGAAACATCTAACACATACATCAGAGTTTCTCTAGTTTTCAAGGACTGAACCTCCTAGACTTCAGAGAATTGTAAATGGGGATAGAGGCAAAGGCTCTTCCATTCTATTCAAACACATTTGAGTTGATAGCAAAGGAGGGCAGCAAGGCTTTTGGCAGCACTGAGCATGAAGCTCCTATATTATACCATTATTATTACATGCTGGAATCATTCTGCTCATTTTCTGTACAGTAAAGTCTTCCCAAAGGAAGAAGGAATAAAATCAAATCAGTGCAATCAATAAAAGTTTGTATGCATTACTACCATCAATTCATAAATTCATAAATAAATAAATAAAGCAGAAATTTAGTTTTAAACATAAAATAAACCCAATAATTGTAAGGTAGATTGATCTGCCTGTACTTTATATTATTATGTGGAAAAGATGCAAACAAGCATGATCTATTCATTTCTTGTCTTCCATTGCGTGTGTGCCATTGTAACATAAGGAAGGAAGAGGGAAGAGATGCCTGCAAACAGCTTTTATTAGCTACAAATGCTGACACATGATATAAGCTTCCCTTGCATTAGAGGTATGTTCTTTTCAACAACCAAAAACCGGGGCTATGGTTTACATCCTATGGATGTGGATATGGATAAGTGTGTCCTTTAAAATGATTGTCTGTTCTGTGCATAATATAATCTACTTTTGATATTTGTAAGTGTCCTGAGCATTCTGATAAGAAACTTTGTCAAAAAGGCATATTTAAGCAAATTCATTCAAATGAAAACATTAATTATTCTTATTTCTTTCTAGAAAAGCACACAAGTTTTCTGAACAATGAAAGAATTCTGAGTTATGTAAGATGTCTAACATACCTATAAAAATGACTGAGCTTACATTTTTTTATAACAGAACATATGTAAGCTACAAGAGAATGTTAATCTATAGGATTGTTTTTGTCAAAGTTTAGCTTTGCCATTAGCATCAGCTGCTTCCAAAAATTTAATCATTCTGCATATCATCAGAGTGGATCACGAACTTCCAGCAAAGTTAAGAAAGTTATATTACTTTGCTAAAATAACTTGCAATCCTGTATCGGTAGTTTTTTTGGTACTAGCTGTTCATAATATAGCTCTTGGCTGTTTGTTCTATGAAACACAAAGAAGGAACAAAGGATTTCAATTTTTTAATTGCCTAATTTGCCTTTAATTCCCAATTTAAGTTTGCATGGCTTTTTTCCAAGTCTTTGGAAAAACAATTTATTAGAATTTCAGAATCCATATCCTGTACACCACCTGAAGGTATCTTTGTTATGCATGCTTACTTTTAAAATATATATATGAAATGTATGTATATATGCATAAAAACTTCTGCATATACACACACAAATAGTTCCTCAGGTTCTCATATTAATATTTGGCCCTTTGAATTTTTCCCACATTTCTATAACACTTTCACACTACATGCCAAACCAGGTAAAGTTCTAAATGCAGCTTCATACCTTAGCAATTTATAATTTTGTTTGCCTTTAATTGCTATTTCATGAAATTCTACTTTCACTTTCAGACCATCTTCCAGTTTAACCCGTGTACCACAGAGTCCACAAAAAAATCTTTTTTCTTTAAATTGCATAAAATTCTTAACCTACTTATTCTTACTTATTACCTATTCTTAACACTCATAAACAGAGGACCTGTGCTTCCATCTTAGACTACACTTAGGGATTCTAAGTATCTAACATGGAATAGTTTTAGCAACTAAGATATATTGTGCTGAAAGAAGACTGCAGTTTTTCTCGTCTATGATCACAATCTAATTTTCAAACATTTTATAAGAGTACATAGTACTGGATCAAATCCTTTCATGCTACTCATCTTTCAATTAATTTTAAAAAAGGACTACTTCTGAAAAAAGAGCCCAAGGTACACACAACATACAAGGCAAAACATCTCAGCAACCATTTGCAAGTGTTATTCTTGTAAATATATGCTTACATATAAGTAATATAGTAAGTATATACTAAATATATACTTACAAATATATTTGTAAGTATTATTCTTGTAAATATAGATGCAAAATCTGCATTTTTACAACGCTGCATTTTTACAGCTCCTGATCTCTCCTTTCAAGTGCATCAATGACAGAAAAAAAACTACAGCTGCACCAGCAATAAAGTGGCCAACCCATAGGCTTTTTTCCTCCTCTCCACAAGCTTCTCTGCTTAACTGAAATCCATATCTTTAACTTTATTGTTGGACTCAAGATCACCTTCTTTTTGGCAGATAGATAGAGATTTTTTTTCTGAGGATTGGGGTGAATTTCTAGAGTACTTGTTCAAGTAAGGAATTGATAGGAGCAGTTAAGAATGCTATACATAGTACTAGCAGATGCTACATGAGCTTCCCTGCAGAGCTCTACCACTGCCATTTCAGTCCTGACCTATCACACCCCAGCTATTCTCGATCTGGACCTCTCCTGAGCAGGGACTGACAGAAGTTATCTGGCACTGTGGCTCTGTGATTTGGACAGAGAGCCACTAAGGAATAAACAGCCACTCCAAAACTCATTTTCACTTGTTTGCTAAGCCAGTTTTATGATCAGATAAAAAGTTAATAGGTATTGTCATGAGTCACTAAATATGAAATTGTTTTTCAGCATCTGGACAGAGTATTTAAATGGTAAAAACAAATAACCTAAAGTTTATTAGCATACACACACACACACACAAAAAAAAAAAAAAAAAAAAAAAAAAAAGCCTGCCACCACCACCAAAACCTAACCCAAAAGCAAAGGCATTTGCAATTTAGGTATATAAAAGTGATATTCTTTTCTACAGCTGTGTGGGATTTTTAATTTCTCCATACAAAAATCTCAATGGGGACTTTCAGCCTGCACCCACAGGTGCATCCATTCCAGAAAGTCACAGGTGTACCAGTGCTGGTTTACTCAAAGTCTGAATTACAAAATCAGTTTAAGAGATTATTTCCTTGTGTCAGTAAAAATAAATGTTGGAAGTGCTATGAACTATACATAAAGGAAGTTTAATGACAAAGCATTACTAAAAAAGGACAGTAAGAAGTGCTAGTATGAAGTGAGCCAATCATTTCTTCTCCATGGACTATGAGCCTACAGAATTCATCAGAGAGAGCACAGAAAACATGTAGAAACAGATAAATGGACAGTATATCTTCACAACTTTAGCATTTATCATGTGGTATGCCTCTTACAAATTATGGTAAATTACATGGACAGAATCATAGAATTGCACTGCAAAAAAAAGGCATTCTGACCTGTTTAAAAATTAATTGGGATCTTTAATTGTACTAACTCATCAACAGGACTCATTTGAAAGGCCTGGGAATATCATCCACCAAAGAGGAAGGGCTTCAGTGGCTTTATTCTGCAGCCAGAAGTTTAGGTTCTGTTGAATGATTTTCAACACGAAGTCTGTACAGCCGCAAGCATTCTACTTCTTTTCCTAACATACACTTGCTATCCAATAAGCTAAAAAATTATAACATACGGCTTGCTTCTAGTATTGCTTTGTACACATCACACACTAATTGGATTAAAATAATTATTTTATACTTTCAGTATACCAAATGCTTTCATATATCTAGGCATTGAAAGATTTCCTAGCCAGACAGAAGATTGGCAGGATGACTACTGCTGAAGAAGTGGCCCATCTCTTTGTGCACCTAGCCTCTGAGGAAGTAAATATGGAACAATAACATTTCCTGTCACAATCCCAATTTATTTCTCTTCTTCTTGGTAGAAAGAACTTGTTCTAGGAAGGCTTGTATCCTCTTTGAGCTTGATTATTACAAAACAAAGCAAAACAAAACAAAACCACAACAACCCCCAAACCTCTACTGAGTAAAACTTGTGATACAAAAATTTCTCTGAATAATGACAGTGATTATGACATTACATATGTGGTACCATAGTCAGGTTTTGTTTGTTTGTTTGTTTGTTTTCATGTAATTTGAACAAATGTGACCTCAGATGACTTTAAATATGGAACTTAACTGTGTTTCTATACTGACACCATTCTCTCAGACTAACCCCTACCCCTGCACCAGTCTGAGGCCCAGACAAGTTCAGACAGTCTTATAGCGGTCTTACTCCATTTTGATAACAATATTTATTACAAGAAAAGCATAAGAACATTTAAATGCTTAATAAGAAATTCTGAAATTAGAAATACCATCCTTCCTAATTATGGTATCTGTCAGTTTGTAGAAAGACAAAAGTTGTCATCCCAGCATTTAAAACAAATCATACTGTAAAAGCCCATACAGGAAGTTATGGTTGTCACCAACCCATCTGTCCACTCTCGTTCTCCTTCCTCAGCAAGATGTGAGGAGAAAGTAGATCAATGGATCAATGGCCTTGTGGGTTGAGATGAAGGCAGGGAGCTCTTCTACCAGTTACCATCACAAAAAAAAAAAAAAAAAAAAAAGTACATGCTGGAGAAAATACATTTATTTTATTGCCGATTAAAAACAGAGTTGGATTGTGAGAAACAAAAACAAACAAAATCACCTCCCCCAGCACAAACACCTTCTTCCCCATGGCTGTGCTTCTAACTTATTACTTCACTACTAATAATGGCAAACATGAAGTTTTCAGAATTACTGAAACTCTCATTGTGTCCTATCAATAACATGATAATATGATAACTCCAACGCTCTTTCATTCCCAATTTTTTTAGGAGGAGGAGTGTTGGGGTCAGTCCACAGCAGTCCCATTCTATTGCTCCTTCCGGCTCACACTGATCTCCTTCCTTCTACAGTGTGGGTGCTCCATGGCAGCATTTCCATGACAACACATCCACCTGCCAAAACATGGGATATTCCCATGCACTACAGCATGTAGTACAGGCTGTAGAGAAATTCCTTCTCCACCGTGGAGTGCTTTCTCCTGTACTTCTCTGATGTTGTCTGTATGGCTGTTTCTCACACCTTTTTTCCTTTCCTCTCTCAGACACAGCATTTTCTTAAAACTCTCCCTGTGTCTCCACCACCTCAGCTGCTGGACCTGGCCATGCCCTGCAGTGTGGCCACTGGAGCACACTGGATGAGGTTGTGTTCATCATGGGGCACTCCCAGCCTCAACACAGAGGAAACCGTTAGCTCCAACAATTTCCCTCAGCAATTACCAAAATCAAAACCACCAACACTCAGTGCAGAAGTCAAAAAGCTTAAGAAAATAAAATTTCCTATGATTTCACTCCAAATAACAAAACAAAAAAATTAACAAGTTATTCCTCCTTCCCTCTGGGTACTCATACAGCAACATGAGCAATTAAATAAAGCCAGTCTGTATGGCATTCTTTATGTGTAGTAAAGAAAAAGAGAATTTAAGCCTGCTTAGCTTTTGGGATTACCTCTTAGATTAACCTTGAAAGTTTTCTTCATTTTTCCCAGCTTTCTTTGTTTTCAGGTATTTACTCCATTTTAACTTTAATCCTTTTATATCTTCCTCTGTATCTCTGCAATCCATATAGTAGAAGCACCAATTTGTCTCCACAGTTTCACCTTTCAAAATCTCATCTTTTTAAAGTGAATAACACGGATGCTAAAAGTTGCAGGGCAAAAGAATTATGTGCATTATTCATTAAACTGTAAAAATGAAAGCCTCTAATATTCAGGAAACACTTGTTGCATAAGGAGAAGCTGCTCTGTGTGTAACAGTTACCCACACTTACTGCATCAGTTACAATAGCCTCAAGGTGACAGTTCCTGTCTTAAGAAGTACATTCATATCAGCTTGAATTCTTAACAAATAGCAAAGTGGACTGCAACTGCAAACTAGCAGTTTCTCTGAATTCTATTTAGGAAGACTGTCAAAAGCGGTAAGAACAGTAAAGAGCATCATTTCCATCAAAGCTATGAAAGAGTGAAGAATAAAACAGTAAAGAGCACTACAGCCGTGAAATCTATAATACAAATACACAATTTAGCACTCACATGTAAAAGAATTTTATTCCTGACATCTGTTAACTCAAGAAAAATAGAAAGTACAAATTTTCCGTACGAGAGAATTCACCTTATTTTGTTACTGTTTGCCACACAAGTTATGACAAACATTATCCTACTGAATTAATTATAATGCATTATTACCCTTTAGGTGATAGAGGACCTCTATAAACTCAATTCCGAATTTCTATGCTGTATACCTTAAAGGAAGAAACAGTACACTGCAAACATTACTTTAAACAATTGTCCTGTAAGACATGGCTTTTACTATTAATATTAATTTAGGATGATCTGAATCATAGTCAGACATTCAGAAGGCTTTGAAAATTAGAAAGTCATTGGTTAGATTTCTAGCAAAAGAATGTATTTCCCTGTCTAGCAGAAGCTGTTATCATATATTTAGTTTTAAATACTTACTTCAAAATTATATCTCTGATTTTTACTTCCTTTCACTAATTTTCATCATTTATCTGGAATGGAGTGTGCTTTATTATTTATTTTTGTGTGTGTTTGTGCACATGTGTGTACACAATAATTCAATTCAATTGAGTAGCAGCCACATCCCAATTATTAAAAGTCTAGGTTCATGTAAGCTCTGATTTTGAACTGCTTGACCTCAAAAGGCAGAGTAGCTGGCTCACAATCACAGATCTCTAGTGAAAAAAGATTTCTTAACAGCTCTGTGATACAGCAGCCCTGCAACTGGCTTTTTCTCTCCTTTTGTAATTTAGTTTCAAATGTGCAGAGGGATCTCTCATACATAATGAAATCCCACTTGCGTTTTGACTGAGAAAGAAAGAAAAACTCATGAGAATAAGTATAGGGTTTATTGAAGTCAAAACATTAAGAGAAGTTATCTGCTAGCACCTCTGAAAAGTAAGTAAATAAGTGTTTTCTTTGAATTTAGGCTTTGTAAACTGTGCTGTAGGAAACCCAGGAGATGAATCATCCAGACAAACAGTGCAAAGTAAGTTCAGCTTGAGAAACAGCCATGAAAAATGTCCTGCATGACTAAAATCTGTTCTAGGAAAATGGAGAGCTTGACATTTTGAGAGTCTGGATTTTGATGAAATGAGGAAAACAAAATGTTGAATAATATCACAGAATACAGACAATTAGGAGTTCAAGATGTGGGATGGTTACTAAAGAATACAATTGTAACATAGATGTAAATTTAAACAAACAGTGGGTACTGATTCAGAATTGTCTACAGCAAGAATTTATGAGAGAAAGACTAAGAAAAGGGTATGTCAAAGCTCAGATGACAGATCAGTAGTTCTGCTGCTTACTAGCTAGCTGTTGGAGAGCTTACTTTAAATGCTCACAGGGCTCAATCTGCTATGTAATATTCAAATGTTTAAGCAAAAAAGAAAATAAATCACTTTTGATAAAGCCAGTTGAACTCATAGAATTCTGAAGTGAATGAACTACGAGGCTAAATGAATATTCAATTCAATGATGCTCACAGTAAACAGCAAAACAACATATCTCTGTTTCAAGACCTCCATCTTCCAGTGTAAAGCAGAAAACTCACATGCCGCAGGATCTATGTAAGAAAAGTCATTGATAGGAGACTGCAAGCAGTGCCTGAAGCCAAGCAGAATGGCAAATAGACTTTACTCCTATGTAGGTGATTTGCAGAGATTATTTAGCCAGTCTAGCAACAGTGTAAGAAAATATTGATTTAGTAACACAGCAGGAACAAGATTTGGAGGTATTAGCTGGGAAAATCTGAATGTGACCTTACCCATTTTACCATCTTATGCACTCATTTGAAACACAGATTATTTGATTAGCTTTATTATCTCATAATGAAACATAACTACTTGTGAGTTTACCAGACACTGTCAATTTTGTTATGGATGATCTTTGTCCCAAGAGTTTTTCAAAATTAAAAAATCCCTAGATAGAAATAGCAGTCTTGGCATTCGTTTCTAGGAACTAATAGGGAAAGAAAAAAAAAAAAAAAAAAAAAAAAAAAAAAAAATAAGTGTTCTAAAGATCTGTGGCTGCATTTGCAGTCAAATTTTGTACTGCTGCCGACTTGAACAAACATAAGAGATAACAAAGCAACAGATGAAGGTAATTGGTTAAAGTAATTTATCTCAAAAGACAATAGCAAACACTGCATTGCTTATTCTATTTCAGAGAGGATTTGTCTTGAAAATCACCTTCTTTTTTCCCTTAGTCAGGTTGCTGGTGCAGCTGGAAACTCAAATGAAAAATTAGCTAACAAACAGTCCCCGAGACACATTTGTTCAAACCTGCTTCATCTTCAATGGACACCTGAGGAGAAACTAGTTAAAACTTGACAGATTCAACACATGGCAAAGCATCTTTTGTTGGCAGTGCTTTAAATTGCTATGAGGGAAGGTGTATCAGTGAACCAGAGGTCAGCAGAGGGGAAAAAAAAAAAAACAAAAAAACAAAAAAAACCAAGAAACTATTAGTTCCATGTTTAAAAAAGTGTCAGATAAAGAATTCTCAGAAGTTCTGAAAATCATTATTTTTAAAAAATTTATTCAATAAAATAAAAAATAAGCAAGTACTAGGTAGAAACATATAGATTCTAAAAATAATTTCCTGTGTAATAATGATTTCACATCACATACCAAAATCTCTGGTTCACACTCTCTGACCTTCAGAAGAGAACAGCATTCCAGAACAGCTATCCAACAGACAAATGAGGATAAATAAGCCTATTTTTAAAATACAGTTTGAAAAGCTGATAATATGATGAACACAGATGTAATATCAAAGGTCTGTACTTGATGACACAGAGAATTCTTTTCAGCCATATTTCTTATGTCCCACAGACATATATCAATGCAAGAAACAATCGGGATTACTCAGATATGAGTGGCTATAATTTGACAAAGTATGGATTAAAACTCAGAACAAAAAGGACAGTATGTTTGCAAGTTACCTGCAAGTACGACAGAAAATAAATAAATCTAAAAAAAAAAATCAAATTCAGAATGATTGGCTTTGTAACTGTATTTTGACGGTATTAGCCTCTCCAATATCTGTTGTCTGTTAGTGACTTCAGATCAAGGCAAAAGCAAATTTTCTCAAACAGACCAGGTCACACCAGAAAATTCTCCTACCATTACTAGAATTAGTAATTCTAGCAATAGGTCAAAAACCAGCTTTCCCAAGTATCAGAGGTTACTGAGTTTAGGGTGGCTTTGTACCAGCTTTAGAATGGGTCTGTACTAAAGACATGTTTTAATATTTGATCAATATAAAAGAGTACTACATTTTAAAAAGTGGAAGCAGTGGTTATTAAAGGCCATATGAATATGGAGCATTTCCTTTACATTTACCAGTCTTTCTTCTACAATTCTCTTCAGAAAGGGAATACACAAAGATTATGATATAAAGTTCTGCCAATCTATTAAATAAGTAAAATACATTATCAGGCCAAATACATTTTATAATGCAAAAATTCTCATAGAGATGAATCCTGGCTTTCTCCTCACGATTCTGCTATATCCCCCACCCTGCAAAAAGTATGCGTACAGAAGCATGCTTCACTTTTGGACATGAAGAAGGCCTCTAAAATCAGAAATATGCATAGTAAATCTAAAACAAAAAAAAATCTGTTTGTACATGAATAAAAAAAAGTAAGTCTCCACAAGCATCAGAACTGAGAAGGAGCCAGGTGTGTTTGGGCCACAATCCTGCTTTTGTGAGAGGAAATTCAGACTGTTCTGTGCACAAAACCCATCTCCACATTCTGGTTTCATAACGAGTAAGTTAATTTATCAGTCAGTTTCTTTTCCCTATGTGTAGGAAACATAAAGGATCTATCTATCCTGCTCTGATTCATGAATTTGCCTATACAGCTAGGGAATGAGACAGAAACTTATTTTATTTTCACTAAAATCTAAGTGAAATTATTGCTTGTCTTACTCTACCACAGCAAGTCCACAAATTTGCTTGCATCTCTTTGTACTCACAAGTTACATGCTTTTACGCCTGCAGACAATTCAGCAAATTTTTGATTCTGAAGAGCAAAGTAGCCTTCAAACTATGTTTCAAAGCTCTTTTCAAGAGACAGTTTAGCTTATTCTCTTTAAGTCCTATTTTATTTCCTCCTTGTTAAGCTCATCCAACTTCCCTGAACACAGATGTACAGAAATCCAAGCATTTGGTCAGGTGAAAAAACTTCAAGAAAGGCATGTGGCATTCTGTACCCACAAATGACAGACAGCAAACACACTGCCACTATGATGCTTTGGAAACACAACCTCAGTCAACTTTTTTGGAGCTTGGATATCCTTATAAGAATCCAGGCTTGGCTGTAGTGCAATAATAGGGCACCTTTCTCTTCAGAAATAGTCTCAAGTCAGAGAGAAATTGTGGAGCTGTGCTGGGAATGTGTTACAGTCAATCTCTGTGTCAGAGAATTAGGAGGTGAGGTGTAAAATAGTAAGCCTCACAGTCACAGCATGGGAACTTTACAAGTTTTACTTCTGGAAGGAGAAAAGATGAATGGTTATGAGTATGTTTCCTTTCTGGAGGCAAGTCTGAACAATAAAGTCTGTTCTCATATGTCTAACTCTAATCTCACACTAGAGAGGAAACCACAACTAATATTTTCAGTGAGGCTGTGAAGACTATGCCTAGAAAACGCAGGCTCCCTCTTAAAAAGCATGTCTTATTAGGAATGAGGAAAAATTGGTTGTGTTCCAGGTTCCACTTCTAACACAGAGCTCATTTAACAACATTAAATTGTTCATTAAATTTGCAATAGGTATTTTAATACAAAAGCAGGTTTAGTACAGGAAACTACAGGTCAGAGATATTCGTCTGCCTCTCCTCATTAATCATAATGCAATTTAGATGCTCTGACTATATTCATTTCTAATAAAAACAATATTAGCAATCAGGGAAAATATTCAATTCTTTTAATAAGTATTGTAATACATATATATATATATATTTTCCAAGTAAGCCGGATGTTTTCACTATAAAAGGTCACTTTTCTTTTTCATGTGTAAACTTTTCAAGGACAGAATAATTCCATCTTGATACCAGTCTTCATAATCTTACATTATTAATAATTTTAAAGGGAAAATAGTCATAATTCTTCAACATCAATCATGATTTTATGGAATTTCTATAATTCCCCATAGTTTTTTTACTCATTTACTACAGCCAAGAATTTTAAAATCATAAATTCTGCAACATCTTACCTAAGGATCTAAGAAGGCTTAAATCATCAGCTAATTAACTCAAGAAACATTCTCATAATTTGGCAAAAGCTTTTTAAGTATCATTTCATCTAACAGCAAAATTCATTATCCTTTGATGTGCAATGCAATAGTTGACTGAAAACTCTGAGCAGAACAGTCTTTGGGGTCCTTTTCTATTAAGCACCCAGCTGTCTCTATCATCCACTTGTAGGCTGTTCCAGACCTTACAAAGTTAGACGTGAAATGTCTTCAGAGAACACATACATTTACGATTATGAGATCAAGACACACGTGTGGATTTCTAAAAAAAAATCACAGTTAAAAAAAAAAAAAAGTGAAAATCTGGAGTTAATATAGACTGCCCACATTCAGCCAAATGTCCTTTTCACATTAGCAAAAAGACTTGCAATATGCAAGGTACTCTTACATTCTAGGACACTATAGTGCAATTATCACACTAGCAGTTTAACTGTCTCACCATCAATTTACAAATGTTAGCTTTATTAGCAAACACATGGCAGTATCTGTAGGTTTTCAAAATATGTAAGTCACACGCTTCTGGCAAGTGCTTGAAAACAGTGTTCATCGTGCATACAAGATGGCACATCTAATTAATTTGGTACATAAAATACGAGTGCTACTGACTACTTTTTTGAATCATCCTGATTTGCACTGGGTAAAACCCAAACAAGTCTGAAGTTACGTGGCCAACAAGCCATTCTGTTCCTGTAAAAGAATAATCGAGCTTGGGGAAAGAGCTGTCTGCAAAACTATTCCCAAGATATAAAAAAAAAATCTGTTCTAATATAAGGACAGGTTATAACTCTTAATAATCCTCAGACTCTGCAGTATCAATGGAGCCACAAAGCAGTCACTATTCACACTGAATGGCAAGCTCTCCTGCAGGCCTCTGGTATAATTTATAACTACCTTCACTTATGTCCCATGCCTAAATTTGGCACAAAAATCACAAAACTTTTATTCTGTTCTTACAAAAAGAAAAAAAAAAAAAGTGCAAATTCTTTATTTGGAAAAATATCAGTCCTTTGTGCTAAACTATATGCTATGATTTCTGAAGAGTACAGAACATGGCAAACAGGTTCTGACATTTTTGTTCAGGCTGCATTTTGAATTGCTCTGGTATAAAAGCCTATCTATGGTGTTGATGGACTGCACAATGTTACAAAGTCACACAGACCGTCCTTTCATTTTATCTTCAGTCTCTTCCTTTCAAGTTTCTGATCTGGAATTGTTCAGAGAAATTGCATACAATAGATTATATATTCATGTAACCTACTATATTTAATTTAAATACTGTAGTTACTGTGATTTTTCAGATTTGAAGAATTGTATGCTGTCTAGATCTCATACTGTTTAGTAATGCCAGACAATGTCTCCCGAGCAAGAAAGTGGAGAGGTCACTAAAGCTTAATCAGTTCCATAAGCACATGGCAGTTCATTCTCTGAAAGAATTCTCCCCTGCACCCTTTCAGCTCCAACAGCCACGTAACAAAAAGATCAGAAAAGTGACCTCTGTATTTCACAGGTTTGACTTAGCTTTTGGGACAGATTCTAAAGAATTATTTGTGTGTGAGACACTTACTGTCACTAAAATCCTGAAAGACTGTGTATAAGGTGAACATATATCATCACAGCAGAACTATGGGAAGGACAATGTGATACAGGTGTGAAAATAACAAAGGCAGAAGAATTTTTAAAAAAAAGTGTGCAAGGATACAGGTGAAAGGCATATTAATGCATTTGCTTCTCCCTTTCTTTTTTCCTAAATGATTTTTTCTGACAGCTATTTTCTCTTTCCTGTTACTTTGTGTCTCCTAGAACACTAATGCAAATCACAACACTAAAAAAATACAGAAAATCTGCAAAAAGGACAACTTCTGACTCTTTTCAGAAGAGACAAAGAAATATTTTTTCCTTCTACCCTCCTAACAGGGAGCAAAGCAGAGCAGCAAAGAAATCTCTTGCATCTTCTTCAATCATTTTTCTAACATGCTGAAAATGTGCCTCTTGCTTTCATCTTCCCTGTCTCTACTCCTTCGCAGTGTTTGCTTTGTTCTCATGAAAAAATGTTGAATATCATTAACAGACTTTAATGGACTCACTATTGTTTTGATTTTTTCTTTTCTTTTTAGCCCTGTAGTTTGTACCTGCAGCTGCTTACAAAGTATTTCAAACAACTCAGAACAAGTGGTCTGAATGACTCAAGATTATTAGTAAGGACACAAAGACCCTTTTAACTCTGTAAGACAAATAAACATGCATCGTAACATGATAGTGATGAAAGACATAAGTAATTATGTTCTAAGGTTTTCTGTAAAAAAAAAAAAAAAAAAAAAAAAAAAAAAAAAAAAAAGTGTTGTACTCAGTGATCTACTCCATTTCAAGAAACTCACTGTGTGGCAGTGGTTAACCAGAGTTGACAGTTTCCAAAGAATGGCTGCGGAACCAATGTCCCACAAAATGAAATGCTCTTTTAGCACTGGAAGATGAGCTTTAGCTCAGAATTTACACACATATACAGACATGGTAGATACTGACAGACCATATGCAGTACGGTGGGGATGCAAACCAATTCCACAATTGTTCAACTCATCTTTGATGCTTAGACATCTCTGTTAACTTTAACAGCACGGTTATCCGTAGTACCAGATAATCTACATATTGTCTAGAGAATGGTGTGGAAGGGAAAACAATAACCTTTGTCAAAATAATCAAACTCCATAATAATAAGATACAATAATTACATAATATACCACTTAGTCAAAATATTACTAAAAAAAAGCAAAAAAAAAAAAAAAAGTAAAAGAACAATTCCCTTCCTGTATTTGCAAAATACACTGCCAGAAGGCAGTTCTGGAAGCTGGCTTTAGCAAAACAAAATTGCCAAGACACAGGGAACAAGAGA
Source organism: Centrocercus urophasianus (assembly GCF_019232065.1). Taxonomy (NCBI): domain Eukaryota; kingdom Metazoa; phylum Chordata; class Aves; order Galliformes; family Phasianidae; genus Centrocercus; species Centrocercus urophasianus. The sequence goes on from NW_024884612.1 coordinate 36,168, forward strand.
CCTACTGCTGGACAGAGACAGCAAATGGGAAGACACCAACACAACTTATCCATGCCTGACCCATCTTCCCAGAGGTCCCCGGCAATTATCCTTGCTGACAATGTCACGGAAGAGAGTGCACATTATTTCAGTATCAGGCTGGATATTGCTACAAGCACTTAAATCTTATGACCTTTACAGCTGATGTCCCCAGACCTAGGATATTAGGCTCTGAGGAATAGCATAAGAAAACAAGCACTGCTGGTAACCATACATTTCACACAGCCTGCAACTCATTCTCGTACGTATCTTGCTTCCACCAGAGACCCTTTAACTAGTTGAAAGATACAGAAAATACAATATTAAACACTGCTTAGTGGACCCACAAAAGCTGTAAATATTTCAGATGACTTAACTCCTAAGATCTTCTTAAATGTGTTTACAGAACCCAAAACTTAATTCAAAAAAGCAGACGGAAGGCAAAACCACTTCCCTTGTTCTTGAACATCAGAGCAAGAATGAGGATGAAAGCAACAGATCTGATAAAATACTCAATAAAGAAAATTACTGGGTAATCTTAAAAATGTAAAGTATTTTATTGTCCATAACCTATGTATCACCTTCTATTACATTTCGATTTTTAATTCTACCAAATGCCCCCTGCTGGTATGCAGCACCTACCCTCCAGTGGCCAGGGAAAGCAAGATCCTTATGGAAGCTTTGTAGATAAGCTTTGAACATTCATTGATTAGTCATATTTAATGCAAACAGCCTACAAAGTTCAGAGCACAAAAGGGAATAATACCAAACTAGCATAATAAATTAAATTCTTATTTGATTCCAGTACTCTATTAATAGTTTCAAGCATATTTTAGATTTGCAACAGTGAATGACAAGTTGTTTTTCATAGAATTCAGGTAAAGAAAGCTAACACTTAAATCCAACCTGAGTACAGTCAGCTGAAGAGTCAGATGCTTAGAGGAATGGTTTGGGAACCTCTGAATGCTCCTTGAACCTATAGGGTTTCTCAGCCTTTTTCTTTCTGCTGTTGCAAAGCATGCATGTAGCAAAGCAGTTTTTTTTTTCCTTTTTGCTATTCCTGTTCATTGTGTACCCTCTAGTGGCAATATTTTTAAACATTCAAAACCTTTTTTGGCTCCACAGTAAATGGAAAATCCACAAGAAGCCAGCACTTTTATTCGATAAATTTTTACCTCTTTTCTTAGTTATTTCTGATGTAATAAAGGTTGCTCTCCTCACCTCCACATTAACGTGATATTTATTTATCCATAATCAATTAAAATCTCAGTCAAAACCACTTAGTGAGGATATGCTGCTATATCTCTCAGTTTAGGATAATTTTAATGTAGTGATGAACTGATGAAACTAGAATACAAAAGGATTTTTAAAATTTAGAGAAATTCACCAAAAAGCAATCTATGCTTACCAGGAAATTATTAATTCTAAAGCCATGTACACCTTAAAAACTAATTGTAAGCAAGTTCAGGGTGCTGGATAAAAATGAATCAACCAATGAAAGCACGATTGAAATTACTCCTCCAAAGAACATGAATCTACACAGAGTAATGCATCCCTGCCCTATGCCAGAGGCATGGGTGAAAGAGATTTAAGCCATTCCTTCACAGGATGTACATAGAAAAGTCTGATCTGTAATGAGCCTGTGTCAGATAGATGCACTGCAAGATGGTAGAATTCCAAAAATTTCTATAATGCTTTACACCAAAACAAAGAGAAGATTTCATCTGATGAACTTCTGCTAAAGATTTTAAGCAGCTGTGCTGTGCTGTTGATTTATATTAACAGGACAGGAAGGCCTAGTTGTAGAATTGATGTATACTGAAAATTAAAAGCTGACAGACATCAGCACACTTGACACCTCCCTAGTAAATAAAAGATTTTGCTGACTGAGGGTGAAATGAGAGTGTCTTCTCACGTTATTATCAGTTTCCCAGGTAATCCACGCCATGAATTATTTGCAGTTGTTTTCATAAATGTATTTTGTCCAGTAACATGCTGCATATGAATTGTTTCAAAAGAGAATTAACCCCCATTCTTTCTTTCTTTATTTTTTTTTTTAATGAACGAATGAATGAATCTGTGTTTCCATTACAGTTGATTACAATACTCTCTTTGTTAAAATAGGTTACCGTTGAAACCAATGCACACCAACTGAAGAGTTTATATGGAACTTAAAGAAAGTGGCCTTATCCTAGGATGCTGCAAATAAAAATCTTCCCAGAAGTCCATTTCAACTTACAGGTAAAAGATGCTACACTGAAAAGTGTTAAAAAAGAATAAAGCAAAATACTGGTAACCAGGAAAAGATTAATTGGTTTGTTAGAACATGGTCGAAAAAAACATTCTAGCAAATGCCATGGGCATTAGTAGTACTAAAGGTATTCTCTTGGTATTGCAAGTGATTTTAAATACCTGAAAAAAATGAGTCTTACCTGTACAAATTATAGTCCTTAAAGAAAGCTGCTGTCTCTCCCCTCATGCATGTCCTGTGTTTAAATCCAACTCAGGCTCATGGGCAAAATTTTGAAATTTTCATACCAAGCTCTCTAGTTGTATTCACGTATTGGAGGTGAATTCTCTATGATAAACACTTTTTCTGTGAAAATTTAGCAATTATTGTTGGGCTGGTTTTTTTTTTTTGTTGTTTTTTTTTTTTGTTTTTTTTTTTAACCTTTGTAAAAACATATTCCAAAGACTCCTAGTAATCAATTCAAATACCTACATTAAATTTCTTTATGCTTTTGAACATACCTAGAGATTAACCAAATATTCTACTTACATACCACTGAAGAGTATTTAATTTGGTTTTGTCTTGATGCTTTTCCACTCTGCCTTTTGCGAATGTTGCCTCCGTAACACTAAGAGCTTAGCAAATTCTGTTTTCTATCAGTTTTCAATTAAACACCTGAACTGACATTTTAAAAGCACATAATTTAGCTTTCACGGAACAAATTAATTTATATGCAAGCTAAAGCAGTATACAAATTCTGTACGTGTTTAAGATACCAACTTTAAATTGCAAATGAAAAATTCAGAACTTGTATCCATATCCATATCCACTTTAGTAAATGCATACTCTATTTTACTTGCTTTGCTAGGACAGAAAAGCAGTATATGCTCTATATTGTGCATCATACCCGTGTTCTTCTTACTACCTTACATAATGTAAGGTAAAAACAGATCCTCTAGCTTTTATGTTATTTTAAAACTGAAGTATCGCACACATAATGTCAAAACTCTATTTGCTTACACATCAAATCATTTTATCCAGGATGTGATTTTTAAAATTTTGAAAAACTGGACTGGTTCCTCCATTGGTTCTATCATCTAGAGATATATATATAAAGATATATAAAGACTGACCTCTCCTGACCAGGGCTCTCAGACTTTGCTGGTAGTTTCCCATACGTAACAATTCTCCATGCTCGTAACACCTCCCCTAACTTTTCCACACTCAGACAAAACTGAGTGTTGTGGGTGCCCCATCCCTGGATGTGTTCAAGGCCAGATTGGATGGAGCCTTGGACATCCTGGTCTAGTATTAAATAGAGAGGTTGGCGGCTCTGCTTGTGGCAGGGGGGTTGGAGATTCATGATCCTTGATGTCCCTTCCAACCCAGGCCATTCCATGATTCTGTGTAATTCTGTGAAACTGCTCTAATTTTTAATTAAACCATTAATTTTTCCACTGTTTTATGTAGACTACATGTTGCTGTGATTTCTTTACTGCAAATTGGTACTAATATCCAAATATTTCATATTCCTGAAGGATCACTCCTTTGCATAATGCAACGTGCATACCATCAGACTAGCATCAGGTTACACTACTAGCTTCACATCAGCTCATTCAGGTAGTAACTGGAGACATACTTAGGACTGGTTAAAGGCAGTTTAACCTTGCTTTTAGGTGGGTTTTGCTGTTGCAGTTAAGAATTTAATAGCATAGACATAGATACTTTGAAAGTGGAGGTATACCTAGAAGTTACCTAGAAGGCAGTACACAATTTGCCTTCTCTGAAATACCACTAACAAAATATGTAAAAACTAAGAGGTGCTGACTGAAATTAACTAGTTCTATGAAAACTTTAAAACTTTAAAGGCAGGATCAACTTTTTCAAGCTATTCAGTCAAAACAATTGAAATAGCTTAAATCAAAACACAGCATACCCTGCTTTCTCATTTTTTATATTTCATGTGAAGTATATCTCAGTATCTTATTTCTTAAAAAGCAATAAATTTGCATTTTTTTTATTTTAGCTTACATTGCTGCCTTTTAAACTCAGTGAAGAAGCCAACAGATATAGATTTAATTATACAGAAAAGATGCCTTAACTGCATTGCAAATTCAATACGAAAAATCCAAAGAAAGCAGTCCTCCTTGAACTGTGTACAAATCAATTCATTATATTGATTTGAAAAGAGTTGTGCTTTAATTTAAAACATAGATTACCAAACACCAGAGTTGATAAAGTCCTGTTTTTCAAGGTACAGTAAGTTTTGCTAAAAGACAAATCATCTGTAAGACACTGACCTACTTAATATTTTTGTTTCTCTAAAAGATGCAACCTCTACAAGTCTCTTAAATTCTACTTACTGCTAATGATGTTAATCTACCGTCTACTAAAAACTGGTAATGATTTGAATTCAAAGTGGAGTATTAAAGATCTGCTGGAACTTTACAGAAACCTTGATAGATTGCAACCTAGATGCAAAATTTTTATATCATGTTTTCTCTGTTTCTTTTACTTTCCTCCCATACAAAATAAAGCAGGATCAAGGCAGACCTGATGGTAGTTCACAGTGGGAAGTTAGATAATTAAACACAACAGAAACAAAATGGTAGCAGGACTTCGTCCACTTCTAACCATGAGATTATACTTTAAAAATCCATTAACATGTATCTACTTTGCATCTGTGTTCCACGAGAAGCAAAGAAGTCCTTGGCTCTATCCAGACACTGCTCAGCAACCACTAAAGTGTTGGTGTGTTATAAACACTGTTCTCATCCCAACTATAAAACACACCATCGTAGAGAGAAAACTAACTCTATCCCAGATAAATCTAGGACATCAAGAAGTCTGATGTTCCCTGTACATAGGATCCTGCCATTCTTTACAGGAATGATTTTTAGGTGAGCCACGACAACAAGAAACTTAACACAGAACCTCAGCAGTATCATCTAAAACTCTGCAGCTCCTCCAGAGATACTAACAGTGGGTAGAAGTTAAAGTGGCCATAAATAGCTGTAAATTTCAGCAGAGGACAATTAAAGTCAAAAACAAATAAACAAGCTTAGCAATTAGTCCTTTAATTAAATGTATAAAGGCAATTTAGTACAACAAAATGAGGGGAAGTCAAAACATTTTCTTTAAGACAAACTGTTTCAGTTATATTTTCAAATACTTATTAAAATTTCAATTGCTTCTTGGGCTTTGACAATAACCATTGCATTAGCAGAGATATGACAAATCTGAAATATGGCATCAAAATTACAATGAGCTGTTGTGGTATTTGAGTTTCTGACATTTTAAAGCCATATTTATTGCACACTTTTTTCTTTTAATTTCATTTACTTTCTCTTATCTGTTCTTCTATAAACCATGTATAATCATTCACAATTCCATCTCAAAGCAAGCAGAAAATAAGCTTGCTATCCTATATAACAAAATAGAACTTTATGCAGGAAAATAAGCTCTTAAAGCCTATTCCACATTTTCAGTAGGAGAAACCACTTGAAACAATGCTGTGACCAAAATCTCTTTATTATTATAAAAAAAAAAAAAGTCACAAGACTGCTTATTCTGTGACATTTAACTTTTTGCAGAAGAGCTGACTGTACAAACATTGGATGATTGCACACTTCAAAAATCCTGATCTTGCTAGCACTGCCACCTGCTGATGAACCTAATTTTGTTTCCTGCTCAGTAGTTTTGAAACACCAACTTTGTTCAGCTTGCTACACTTAGTCTGTAAGAAAGACACATCATCAACACTGATTTTTTTTTAGAACATTTTAAACACTACTCCTTGCTACTACTTCTGTTGGCAGCAGATGCATAATTTACCTTTTCACGATTTTTTAAGTGTACAGAATAATCACAGGGAAGATTCTGTCTACTTAGTAAGGGGTGTCTCATGAACTTTTATGCATTTCTTAATAGATTTCAACAATAAAAATGAAAGTGTAAACCAAATTAAAGAAATAGAGTGTTGAGTAATTCTTTTTCTATTGTGCAGAAAGGAGAACTATAAAATGTGCTATGGTATTTGATTTTTTTTTTAACCTAGGCCTTCAGCTTTATAGTATCAGTAGACTGCTGAGAATTTCATCTGGGAGGGCCATTATCCAGCAAAAAGAAGACTGTTACAAGTTTCCCTCTCAATAGTCTTTGGAACTATCCCAATTTCCTGTATCAACAAAAATGCAAGCAATGAAAGAACAATTTTATTTCTGAAATTTAAACTTGTCACACATACATTCCTCAGTTTTATATAAGTATTGTCTGCTCATAATAACTAATAACATAATAATGTCTATGAATTCTTCAGACTACACAGCTCTGATTGTGAAATAAAGCAGATGTTAAAAAAGAGTTCTTACTTCTCCCCTTAAAAATCTAAAAGGATAGTATCCTAAGTACAATTTAAAACACATAAATTACAACAGAGCCATCAGATCCATTTTAAAAAGAAATTTCCCTATGTACAGTCTAGGGGCTTTTCAAGTATTACTATACAAGATCTGCATTTTTTTACAGTTTTGTAATAAAATTGAACAGCAACACCCTCAACTCCATTTACTGTACTAACTCTAAAGCTTTTTACTGATTAGCCTAGAGGAAAATTTACAGAGCAGGATCTTCAATTCTTTCATCAGCCGTGTTACCCAGGGGTAGAAGCTGCTCTCTTACACAACTCACCTCTTAGAATCCTCATAGGAAATATCCTTGCAGTGGGGTTAGAGTCAAACCAGCTAAGATACTAGAATGCAATAACAACAGTCATGCTCTTCCCAAAGGTCAAGACATCCTAAGAACATTACTCATAGACCAATTTCAGGAACTTGTGTAGAGTGGGAGCATTTGAATACCAGTAGCAAAGGAACACTTCAGACAATCATGCCACAGCATGAAATCAAATAAGCTAACGATCAGGAACAAAAGGCCAGCAAATAGCTTTCTTTTCAAAGTAAGTACAGAAAGGAAAGAAATCAATTTTATTTTATTTTTTTTTTTTTTTCCAGGAAAGGCGCACTAAAAAACACTGAAAGCAGTAATAAGACAACTTCGACTGTTTATGAGGAACAAGCAAGCACTCAGAACATTCATGAAAGAATACTATAATTATTTTCCACATATTATTATTCTGCAACCATGTGCTTCTAGCAGTTTTAAATCCACTTCTATAAACAGTACAATTTTTTAACCCTTAATTTGTACAAGTGAGTTTCACCTCACAATTCACTCACATACGCTGATGATTTTTGTTTTCAAGTTTGCATTGTATGTTCTGGCAAACACAACAGAGGAGTTTATTTTTACAATTTTTTTTTACACATTTAGCTTATCATATATGTAAAAACGTATTTAAACGCATATTGTGGTCCTAAAGTGCCACTTAATGCTTGTAAGTGGATGAGTGACCAGACTCTAAATTTCAGATTACTAAATTTTAGGAGGTAGTAGCTGAGCTACTCCATCCCTCAGATCGCCTATATTGCCCCTCAGGATATTTGGCTGGGAAGAGAAATCTTCATTTTCCAGTGCCTGTTTTAAGGCTGAATAATTCTATTGAATTCATTACTAATATTACTAATATTACTAATATTAGTACTAATACTAGTACTAATTAGTACTAGTACTAATATATTACTAATATTGCTAAAATGATTCTTGGGTAGACATGAGGAATCATATTCAGAATGTGTTTCTACTCTCCCCTCCTCCCGGCCCGGGGCCGGGGGGGGGGCCCCCCCCCATACACACACAAACTTCTTTCTTAAAATCATTATGGTTACCTTTACAGGTAACATGTACTTTAGGTACATTCTCTCCCAGTTCCCTACTACATTCCCTACACAGACCAAGAATTGTACAAAGACAGCAAAGGGGACCAGACTGACAGATTAAGGAAACTGACACTGTGAAGACACTACGGAAACATAAATGATGTTTAAGAGTAGCACAAATAGCATGGTGACAATGAAGTTCAGATATTTCTTTTGTAAAAGAGACAGGGAAAATGATAGTTGTACTGTGCACCACATAAAAAACATAAATGAGAAATGATTGCTATTTTTCTTCCAATCTAAAGAAAAAATCTAAAGATAGTAGTAGGTGGTGCGCCCAAAGCAAAAACAGAACTGAATAAATCCTGCACAAACATGGAGGTAAGCTGCAAGTTTCCTTGATGGAGAATAATGTGGGTGCTAGAATGAAAAATAAAAATTAAACAACCCTTTTTGAAAAATTAAATATTTTTGAATATCTGCAAAAAGATATTCTGCAAAGGACTGGAAGCAGGTCTGGGTTCTTACATTCTTTGACATCATGAAATATGCTATTAACCACTGCCAGAGAAGTCCCAGACACCTTACACTAGACAAAATGTGCACGTACCAGACTGAAACAAAACAGCCGAACTATCTGGGAAAGGTACTGAGAACAAGCAATTGTAACAAGATCAGCTAGCAGGGAGTAGCAATTTGCAAAACCATGCTTAACTCTTCAATGCTGTTATCTGTCTGTAGAACTGTGCAAAGAAGCTGGAGTAAGTTGAAAAATAGAGAGAAAGTGAAAAGGAGTATAACGAACATGAAAAATGCAGCTGAAATCAAGACTGCAAACATAAGAAGATTCAAAAGACGGGGAAATGCATCAAGCTGGCAGATAGAAAATGAAGTTACCTCATGGCTACACCAGACTGCTTTCTGAAAACTGAGTTAAACTATTTCATTTTTTTACAGGGAGCACACAGTGACAAAACTGTGTTTCTTCAGATGTCGGTCCATATGATGATTATCTCCACCTGTGTCATTAGTTGCACCAGCAGAAATCTCTATAATAGATCTTAACATTCCAACTCTACCTGAAAATACAGATTTTAATTATATACTACCCTAAAGAAAGAATAAGCTGAACCTGTTGAGTTGCACATACAGATACAAGAACCTCAAACAAGAGACACAAGAAACCTCTAATAAGTTTATGAAGACTGTAGATTAAAACATTAAGATTAGAAAATGGCATAGTTCACACCACTTTAATTCATTATATTCAATGACAATAGAACACCCACTACACAGTCATGTGTTGTTTTTGTGGTGGAATCCTTGTTACATATTTTGTTTGCTCTGAGAATTAAATAAGTGGCATTTTTGAAAAAAATATTACATGCTTCCTCTAATATTTTGGAAATAGAAAGTGTAGAAGATCAAGGCAGAAAATTAAAGCAGAGCAAGTGAAGATCAATGAAGGCTGTTTTAGGAAGTCAATATTTATCCCTGTTTTATTTCCACCATTTCCTGGAAGATCTATTGTCCCCACAAAAATGAGTTTTATCTCAAACTAGCTTTGTTGTTCAAACTCCCCATTAACTTAGGAGCAGACATGCTATAAATTCAAACAAACTCTATGGCAGTAACCATCATGAATAAATGAATAAATAAAAACCAGCAGGTATCAGTTAATTCATTTTTAAAAAAAGAGAAAGATATTTCTATCCCTGGGCCTTAGCTACCAGTCTACAGAATGGAGAAAATAAAGAGTTCTTGCAACTCAAGATTGCTGCAAAAATGATTTCACTAACATTGAGAAAGCACCTTTAAGCCAGACACAAACAATTAGAATTACTCATTTTTAACATCATTATCTCATATCTCATCATCAAAAAAAATAAAAATAATACAAAACATAAACAAACAAAAAGAAACACTGACTTAGCCACTACCTGGCTTAATTTCTGGAGTTTCTCCAGAAATTAAAATGCCCTAATACTCAGGAAATGTAACTTCCACATACACAGTCTGTTAAATACCAGTTCCAAAACCAAATCAGAGTAATGAAAAAACTACTAAGTAGTACTAAGTAGTGAAATAACTTGGTGAGAGCTAAATTATCTACAGTTTCAGCCACAAAGTACATGAAATAATTTTACCCATGCCCTCTCTCCCATCACACCTCTCGAAACAGAAGCAGTTAGGGAGGGTCACAAGTTATACATATGCTCATTGATGTTATTTTCCTTAAATGTACCCCATCCACCTCAGACAGAGGAATTTCAAAGTATTCTTCAAGTTCCCCCATTTCAGGGTTTATTTTAGACATTGAGGATGGGGAGTTACTGAACCATTACATGCTCTGGTACAATCTAAACTTATGCTAGTTTCTGCTTCAGAGGGGCCTCTTCTGCATTTTCTGCATAGTAACATTAAGATCTTGTTTCTCTAATAAAAGGTTATGAAGCAACTGAGAAAAAGCAGTTCTCTTCAGAGTCTTTCACTCCCATTTGTATTATCACTTTGCCATCTTTCAGGCTAGCAGGAGCAGCATGTTCTGGCTTCTTGCAGACGCTTCAATTCTATTTTGCCCAAGCAGTGCAGTGCTCCCAGTGCGGATTTGTTACATTCTTTACAGCATGCGCTTTTTTTTGTTTGTTTGTTTGTTTGTTTGTTTGTTTGGGGGGGGGGGGGGGGGGGGGGG
>NW_024884613.1:0-1033 GCF_019232065.1 Centrocercus urophasianus
AAAAAAAGCAGAAAATAAAGACAGGGGAAAAAAAAAGAAATGAAAAAAAAAGAAAAAGAAATAAGCGATAGAAAAGGGGAAAGGTAAAAATAAAAAAAAAAAAATTAAAAAAAAAAGGAGGAAAAAGGGAAAAAAAAAAAAAAAGGAAAAAGAGGGGGGAAAAAAAAGAAGAAATGGGAAAGAAAGAAAAAGAAGAAAGGAAATAAAAAGAAGAAAAGAAGCCGCGTATTCCCGACGCCCAAAACACCGCCCGCCCCTCGGGCGCAGCACAGCCGAGCGGAGCCGCCGCCTCGCAGCGCTGCCCGGAGCGCACGGAGCCACCGCTCCTCGCTCACCTCTCTGGGTGCCGAGGACGGTGCACGCCCGCAGCCTTCGAAGAGAAACTACACGCAGCCAAACCCACGGGCAGCTTGCTGGCTGCTGCCGTCCTCCCTGGGTTATTTATTTTGGCGATGGCGCGTTCAAGAAATGAAATAACCCATCAACCCATCTCCTCGCCAGCTCCTATCGTTCTATCGGGATCCCCGTGATTTTACTCCTGTTGTTATTTTGTTGTGTAAACAAACCATTCTGAGGGTTCCCGTTCCCAGCCGTGCTTGCCCACTGGTGCATCACGTTGCTGTGTGTTTTGCAGGCAATGAGGTGCATGTGGATGGAGCGGACCGCGCACACGGGCATGCACGTTGGGCATTACGGCCAAGCACCGCTCTCTCTCCCATCTTTCCACACCATCTCCTTTTTCAGACTTTGCCCCCGTTGTCCAAGAGTTGGTGTGCAGCTCATGGCAGAGACGAAACCTTTTAAAGGAGTCAGATGGCAGCATACCGGGCTCATCTCCGAGAGCAGCGCCCTGCCTGGCACTTTATTCCCGGCTTTATCTCCCCGTGTCACACAAATCCACACGCCGTGTATCATCTCCCTTTGAAATGCCATGAACTTGGTGTTTTAAACCGAATCAGCCTTTCTTTTTTGCTTTCTTTTTTTCCTTTTCCTTTTTTCTTTCTTTCTTTTTTTTTTTTTTTTTTTTTTTTTT
>NW_024884613.1:1133-24404 GCF_019232065.1 Centrocercus urophasianus
TTTTTTTTTTTTTTTTTTTTTTTTTTTTTTTTTTTTTTTTTAGCTGCAAAACAATGGAGATTGTCAAAGGGCCCCGGGGTTGAGCTTTTCTGCGTGTTCAGAGAGCGTTAAAGCTTTATCGAACAAACCGGCTCTGTCTGACCCCTGCCAGACAAAAGCAACTTCCATTTCCCTCTGCAGTGGGTATGTAGGGAATGTGTGGTGCCCTGCTGCTGTGCATGGGTTGCAGTGGATGGGGGACATGTTGCAAAAGCACCCAGGAGAGCAGCTGTACTGCATGCTGGCACCTGTTGGTGGCTCAGCTGCAGGTGCACGAAGCTGGGTTGTACTCAAGATAAGCCTTGCTGCATCCACCCTGAGCAATGCTCTATCCATCCTGAGCAACGCTGCACCCACACCAGCAAAGCACAAGCCACCCCAGTAATGTTGCACTGAGCCCACCAATACTGCACTCACCCCATGCAATGTTGTACCCTCACCAAACAGTGTAGCTTTCCACGCCATGCAATGCTACATAGACCTACCAGCAGTGCAGCATCCACCCCATGCAACTCCATGCTGAGCCCTCTCCAATGCAGCACGCATCCCACCAGTGCTGCACCCATTCCAACCTGCAGACACTCTGGGGTGCACAGCTCAAAGTCAAAAGAATGCAAAGTTCACCCTTCCAGAAAGCAGCAGAGCTGCTGAGGTGTCCGTAGATGTGTGACCTGTGGAGCTGTGACATACTGAGGTGTAACCCATAAAGTTGCCCAGTCCTGCTGCCAGCGTTCCATCCCTCTGCTCCCTCTGCTCCCTCAGCTCACAGCCAATGCCAACCTCCAAGATCCAGGGGATGCTCCTCACTGTGACCAACCAGCCAGGTGAATGTTGGCTCCATACAAGTGGTCCTTAACCCCTAGATCTCTGCAGAGAGTAGAACTTCTTTGACTTTTCCAAAACCCACCTTGGCGATTTATTGATACTGTGGTTTTCTTTCACTGCACTTCCAACCCACGGTTTGCCCAAAGCCCCATCCAACCTTGTCTGAGCCTCCTCCAGATGAACCCAGAGCTTCTCTGGGCAGCTTGTGCCAGTGCCTCCCCCCTGGAGAGTAAAGAATTTCTTCCTAATGTCTAATCTAAACCTACCCTAATTCATTGGGCCTCCAGCTGCATGCTCAGAAGAGCATTGGGATCACTGGGCCCTTAGGGTACCAGCTGACCCCACCTCCTTCCATAGGGGCAGTTGCTGTGCTGTCACTCCTTGATTTCCAGTTCTGCCTCCAAAATGTATCTCCAGGACTGAGGCAGTGAGACAGTGGAGTTCTGGGCTGTTGGAGCCCCACTTTGTTGCTTGTGGAGGGAAGCTGGCACTCAGCATTGCTGTCAGCAGAGATTTGCCAGCCTGATTATATTCTTGAGCATATGCTTGGAAATTAGAAGGTACTCTCTGAAGCCAGTGAGGTCGCTCTGATTTAAAATCTCAAGGCTCTACTAGGAAAAACCTCCTCCTCCTCCTCCTTTTTGCCTTTTCCTCCTCCCTGCTTCTGTAGGCAATGCATCTTGTATTTGGGTACCACAACCATGAGGAGTTAAAAACCCCCAAATCCACCTTTGCCGTGAAAATCCTGCAGGATCAGCAATGTGTTGGCACTGAAGCGTGTAGATGCCAAGCACCCTCCAGGTCCATGTCTGAGTGGGCAGGCAGTGTCCCAGTATATTTTCTGGGCTATTTGGAATGTTTTGGGTCCTAACAGTATGGGGAAGGAATGTTTGGAGAGTTGTGGTGCTCCGAATATCCTCACCAACAGAAACTGAGGTGTTGAACAACTATGTCCAATGCTGGGCATCAGCAGCGAGGGGTCCATAGCACCTTGCAGGAGGGTCCAGCTCTCCATGAAGCCCATCTCACCCACTGCCAAAGAAAACCTCTCTGTAGTTCAGAACCGAATGGGAAATGATAGGAAGAACCAAAGTTTGGATGTCCTCAGCACAGGTATTCATAGCAGGGGGGAGGTCAGGCCCCGTGGTGAGGGGGAAATCCCCACCCTGGAGCTGCTCCCCGCTGACTGCAGGAGAAGGGATGGGGGAATCAGGCTGGGACTGTGTATCTGGGACAAGAGAAAATTATATTTAAGTTGTGCACCCCGCCGATGAATCATGCAGCAGCCTAATTTTTCTATGAAGAGTGCCTTGGGCAAGGCTTGTGTGGCCCAGAAAAGGAAAAAGTTTGAATTTCTTCCATGCTGCTTCTTTGAAACGTGCTCCTGGAGTGCGGTGAGGGTGGGAGATACGGCTGTGCCGGGGCACGGGGAGCGAGCGCTCGCGGCACACGGGTGAGCAGGAGAGAAATAAAAAAGAAAAGAAAGCAAAAGAATAAAAAATTAATTGAGTAACCTCAAATTACAAATCAATTTGAGGAAATCCCAACCTGGCCGCAGACGCTCTGCAAGCAGTTGAAGCTGAGCTGGTGGAGCAGACGGCTGTAATTAGCACACGGTGCCGGCGAGCGCTGCACGGCTCTGTGCGCTCCGTCCCTGCGCTGCGATGCTCAGCAGCCTGACCCACAATGCTGGAGGCCATGGCGTCGTCGTCCTGCCATCATTTAGGGGCTGGAGGATGTCACGTTCCTTGTTTCTCAGCCAGGTTTCTCAGTGCCGTTTGCCACAGGCTGGTTCCTGACCTCATTCGTGCTGGTGCAAGCCTGCAATCATTTTGTGTTAGCCACAGGCTTTATTGAAAATTGTCCTTGTGCAAAGAGACAAAAATCTGGTTTATGATGCTTCTCCCTCTTTCCCATGCAAGAAAGCCTGCTGCAGCCAGAGTCAGTGGGACAGGTGGCACTGCTGACCCCTACACCACCCCCAATGCACAGCCATGAGAGCGAGGGGCAGCACAATTTCCTTTGTAATAGCATTGCAGCCCTGCAGGTAGGGTGGGAATAGGATGGTTTTCCTCCATCATGACCTTCTGATTTTTCTGTAATATTTCTGTTAAACCTTCCTTAAATCTTTCATCTCTCTTTAATCTGATGCCTTCCACCAGGAGACATTTGCTGATCATCACATTGCATTCTGCTGCCAATAAACAGCATGCAAATCCCGTTGAGCACTGCATGCAGAGTGTGCAGTGACGCACTGGGAGCACACAGGTTGTCACAGTTCTGTACTTAAGGAGAGCTTGAAATCTTCCCACTCTATTGACAGCACTGTTTCATGTTATCACCATTCCTTACGAAGCACTGAAATGAAGCAATGTTTATGGGAAGAAATATCAGTTTCATCAGATCAACTGGATTGCAAACGGCCCACAGCCATTGGGGTCTGCAGCTTTCAGAGTGCAGCTAATGGTAATGCAAATATTTTTGCATTGGCACAAGCTGTCCAGAGACACTGTGGATGCTCCATCCCTGGAGGTGCTCAGGGCCAGGCTGGATAAGGCCCCTGGGAAGCCTGGTGTGATGGGATGTGTCCTTGCTCATGTCAGGGGTTGGATCCAGATGGGTGCTGCTGTCCCTTCCAACAGAAACCACTCTGCAATTCTCTGATTCTATGATTTACTTTCCCAAGTCTTTCATTTTTCTTTAATTTCTGGAATTGTAAAGCCAAACCAAGCACTTGAATCTTGGAAGCAGCTGCACTTGGCACCCTAAATACAGAGCATGTCAGAAGCCTTCCATGTCCTCCCCACACCTGGGTACATCCCACCAGCCTCCTTGAATTGAATCACAGAAGAATATTCCCAGCTTTCAACTCTGGAAAGCAGTGTACTGAGAGCAAATGTGAAAATAAATGATGGTTTTAAAATGAAAACCAGCAGGACCTAGCCTTGGGCATGGGAGGTTCATGCAGCACACTTTGCTACATTAACCTCAAGTTCAGCAATAGGGCATGTTTTGTAAATAGGACAGGGTGAAGCCAGCTGTTATTCGTTCTGGAAATGAGGGAGACGGGGAGAGGATTTTCCCTGTTCAGAAAGAAGAAGATCCTGACATTTCTGTATAAATCACAATGGTTTTCCATGGAGGCTGTGTTTCTGGGTGGTCTGACTTGCACTCCCCTTGTTGGCACTGTATTTGGCTGACAGCAGTGGAATTACAGGGGGATGGATCGTTTTTAAGATAATTTCTTTCTTTCTTTCTTTCTTTTTTCAAATATTTTTGAAGTACAGCTTGTATTAAAGCAGGTAATAATTAGATAGTGAAAGTGCTGCGATCTAATGCTTAGATTATTACAAGTGCCTGAGGCAATTCTTGGAGGTTTATAACAGACATAGAAATCAATGTTTAATGTCAGAAGTGATCCTGGAAGCTGTTTATTGAGAGTCATTTTTTAATATAAAGTGCAAAGATTAAAAAAGTGCTTTTATTCTTAGTTTTACTTCTAGTGGCAACTTGGGGAAATATACCATACCATCAGGGAGAAGTATTATCATAAAAGCTGGTAGTAGAACTCTTTTAAGATTCTTGATTCAAAATACTAGTTTAAACTGGAAGCTGCCAGTATACTGAAAGTCAATATTCCCCCAGTTAGCGTTACGCTGTGCAGGATTCTTACAGCTACCGTAAACCAGCACCAGATACTTTAATTGTCTGAAGCTTTGGAACAGAGCCCTGTGAGATTCTGGCCTTTCAAACTAAACTTTCTTCATGTTTGGGCTTACAGCATTATTTTATATCCACCAGGAAATCTTGCTTTGCAGCTGTGAGGTATGAAGACTTCTTTCGTGTTTCTAGAACAGTGTGCCCAGAAGCAGCTGAGACAGCTGCTCTTCCACCCATCATCCTCTTCTTCCACCCTTTATCTTCCTCTTCCATCCATCACCTTCCTCTTCTTCTCTTCACCTTCCCCTTCCACCCATCACCCACCTCTTCCATCCATCACTCACCTCTTCTACCCTACCCCCTCTTCTTCCACCCTCCACTCTCCTGTTCCATCCAACACCTTCCTATTTGACCCTTCATCTTCCTCTTCTACCACCTTTCTCTTCCATCTTTCACTCTTCACACTTCTCTCCCATCCACCTCCCACCTCTTCATCCTTCACCCTCCTCTTCCACTCTTCACCTTCCTCTTCCATCCTTCACCCTCCACCCTTCACTCTTCTCTTCCATCCATCACCCTCATCTTCCACCCCTCAACTTCCTCTTCCATCCAACCAACCACAGGAGCTGATGCACATCAGTAGGAGCTGTACAGAGCATTAAAACGACATTTACAAAACATTTTGGGCCAACCCCTGAAACCCACTGGCTTTCAATAGCCTCAGTCCAAATTGCAAGGTGGTGAGAACAGGGTATGGCCAGAGCTGCCTCCCATTGTGCTTCACAGCAACATCCCAAATGATAACCTCTATTTGCAGCTGCTTTTTAAGCTCACTGTGCAAAAACCTTATGCTTTTCTGATTTTCAAGGACTTTTGGTTACCAGTTATAAGCACATAGAGTGCTGCAATATTAATAGGAAAAGTCTGAACACTAGACCTTAAATGATGATGACTTATTGCAGGAAGAAAAATAATTTTTTTCTCAATTATGTTGGTGAAGTACTGAAATCAGTTTGTCTCTCGTGGCACTTTTGTCGTAAATCCAACAAGCAATTAGAGCTTTTTAAATCTTGCCTGGAGTAACTTCTTGATTTACAGATTTTCCTGCATAGCTCTGGACAGGAGAATCAGTTTTACAATTCTCCAGAGGGACTGTGAGAATGCTCACTTCTGTCAAACATACCACAGCCCAACCCAAAAGCAGGACTCTAGTGTTATGGGACATCAGCCTTGGACCCACCAGCACAGCTATAGAGCCCAGGAAGAGCAGCCTCCATGTGATTGGAATGAATGATCTTTTCTTCCAACTCAAACTGTTCCGTGGTTCTGTGGTATCTAAAGTACAGACACTCACATCTTCCTCACACACAAGAGCTTTTAACCATGGTGGGCAAGGTTCCTCAATGCCATGGATTTTTATATGATCTCCTGCTCTATTCCTACACACATCACTGCTCCCTGCACATCTCTTGGTTTGCAGGGCTCTTAAACATTTCCCTCAGGCAGGTTGTGGGCAGGAGTCAGCTGCTGGTGAGGATCCATACGATGAAGAGAGACTGATGATTGGTCCAGAGTAGAAGACGATCTTTAACTTTTATCTCTCTGATGCCATCCCTCAATATCATCAGGATAATTGATGTGCTTTTGGTTACTTCTCTGTATGCACCCTACCTGTGGTTTCACATATATATCAGCTAGACAATTCATACTGCTCATTTATGGCACAAAGAGTGGTGCATAGAATCACAGCACAGTTTGGATTGGAAGGGACCTCAAAGCCCATCAGATCCTTGCCATGGACAGGGACACCTCCCAGCAGACCACACTGCCCAGGGCTCCATCCAACCTGTCCTTGAGCACCTCCAGGGACGGACCCTCAGCTCCTTTGGGCAGCCTGTACCAGTGCCTCCCCTCACTCTGAAGAATTTCTTCCCAATGTTTGATCTACATCTGCACTCTTTTTGTTTACAGCCTTTACTCTTTATCCTATCAGTACACTTCAGCCTGTGCTTGTGTTCTTACTACACCTGTTTGTAGAAGCTACATGAGTGCCATGGCAATCCATGTGCACAGAAGATGGGATGGGAGATATGGGCTACCCAGCACTGGGCCTCCTTAGCTCACAGGTTCCTAAAGAGATCTCCTTCCCTCTGTGCCTTGCATTAGCAGTGCCAGAGGTGTAAATACCAAAGCAGCTGTGTCAGTTTTAGGGCAATCATTGTGAATTTCTGAAAGGCCTTGTGATGTGGGATGGGGACATGTGTTGTAAAGCATCCCTTGCTGCAGAGGAGATGTTCAGGGCAGGGAGACGTGCAGCAGCATGGGGCCACCTCCTCTGGCTGCCGCTTGCCTCAGCACTGCTGCGCTTTGTGAAGGTGGCAGCAAACTGGCGGATCAAAAGTTTAGCCTGGGGGCTGCTGTCAGGTTGCTGAAGCAAATAACTTCATATGGTTTTCAGAGATCAGCAGGAAGAAAACGTAAATAAACGAGGAGATTTTTCTGCTAGGAAAGGCTGGCTCCTGGCTTCGACCTCCTAGCAGTGTCTCTGGGTATGGATGGGGAAGGGATATGGGGGGGGAAATGGGGCAGCTCTGGAGCCATGGCCCTGCTTCCAGTGTGGAGCTGCTGAGCTGGGAATGCTCCTTGCTAGGAGGAGAAGGTTACACAGAATGGGATGTCGTCATGGGAATATTTGGTGAACATCAGGGATCACCAGGAACTCAAATGCGAACAGCTGACTTCAGCCTTGGTCCCATCAGCACAGCTACAGAGCCCAGGAAGAGCTGCCTTGAGGTTGGCACTGGATAAGCTTTAGGGTTTCCTCCAATCCAAACCATTCCATGACCTATTCAGATCTGGATGGAGACAATCACATGCAGACACAAAAGCATCTTATTCCCCAGTGCCCATTGCAGCTCACCATGAGAAGCACAGGGTGCTTTATCCCTGCATCCAACAGGGCACTAAGCCAAGGGAAAGTTTCAAACCAATCTTTTGAAGTGTACTGTATTGCAATTCATACAGGCACCTTCCCTCTGCCAGGCTATGGGCTTAATAAACACACCCGGCTTATGCCTGAACTCCATAAGGATAGCCTGTAAGCACTTTATGACAGATTTTCTACTTTTCTTTTTCTGAGACAGGGCAGAAATCCTGACAGCTGGAGTCAGCCTCAAAGCTGCTCTCTTTTAGGGCTTTGTGTGTAAGCTCTTAGGCCCTTGCCTTGGGAACCACATAAGGTGGGACAGAAAGGGAGAGGACTGCTGAGAGGGAACTCTCTAAGGAACTGTGTTTTAGTGACACTTTGCTTGTGTGATGATTGAGAGTAAAGAGAAATCTTGACATTTCTTCCTCTTTCTCTCTCTCTATATATACATATATATTTTTGTTGTCTGCTATTGGTTTAGGTTTTTTCTCAGATATAACAAGGGACAAATGCTGACTGGGACCACTGACACACTTCTGATACAAATCGTGTACCACCTGTAAATGCTTTCAGCCCTTTCACTAATGTGTTGAGCTGACAGTGATAAGAGCTACCTTTCCACGGGGTCTTGTCCTTGGGACATTCCTATGTGCTGGCTTTTGTGGTGGTAGTGCTTCTATCCCATGTCAGCTCCATGGGGACATGGACACTGAGGAGGAGGGGTTGTGGCATGGGGAGTTCCACGTCCCAGTGCTGTCTGCAGCCCTCAAGGGTGTGACCAGCAAGGACAAAACTCCCCATGCTTGTCAACACCACGCTCTGCCCAGTGCCAGATTGCTGGCAGGAGGCTCATCCTTTGTGCTCAGGGCTTTATTTTTAGGAGGAGAGCAGAGATACTCATGAGCCACAGCAGTGCGTTGTGCAAGGAGGAGAGGGCAGGGCACTCACCCTATGGAGCAGTGATGGCTTGTCAAGGGGAGATTGCACAAGAGTTTGTCTTTCCTGGAATTCTGTTCAGTTGGACTCTTGAAAACATGAATTCCTCATCCCTTGGATTTCCCATGCCTGGAGCAGGGATGTCCCACATGGGCAATGAACGTGGAATCATAGAATTATTTGAGTTGGAATGGACCCTTAAAGGGCATCTGGTCCAACTCCCCTGCAGTGAACAGAGACACCCAAAACTCCATCAGGTGCCCAGAATCCCATCCAGCCCGACCTTGAGTGCCATTGTACCAGTGCTTCACTATCCTTCCTGTAGGGTAAGGGTAATCCTTTTCCTTGTATCCAATCTAAATCTTCCCCCCCCTAGCGCGAAACCCCTTGTCCTGTCACACCACTTCCCTAAAATGGCTGCTTCCCTCTCACTGAGTTAATCTCTTGTATGAAATTTGACATTGAAATGCCTCCCTTATAAAACAGATTATCGCTGTAATTAGCCACAGGATAAATAAGACAGTAGTGGATATTACACCAGATTTCTCCTGTCTTCTGCCAATGGAACAATTTTTTCCCCTATTGCTTCTCCCAAATCATCATGAGACTTTTGTGAAGAGAGTGTTTGCACAAAAAGCTGTGGGCAATTGCTCTTGAAAAGATACTTGCAGTTACTTAATACTGCAAAAGGGGAAAATGAAAATGCTATTTAAGTGTATTTTCATGCTAAATTAGAGTAATGAAATCTCCTCTTAATGCTATGACAGTGAAATTGGGACCAACTCATTTTATCCAGGTAGACTGCAGAATTAAATCCACTTCTGAAAAATGAAGAATGGAGCTGAGCAGTGGGTGTGTTTGCTGGAATATTTCAGATGGTTATTTATTTAAGTTTTTTATTTGCAATGATTATAATCCTGTTCACTTGGAAACAAACGCATAAAGCATCGCAAGCTGGAGACAAGTGGATTCCTGGGTGGAAATGGAGGCAGCTCCTGTCTGCTGGTGGAGGAGAGTGGCTATGAATTCAGAGTCACAGCATGAGGACCGTTGTCCTGGAGATGGATCTTGTCCAGCAAATTGAGGGGATTTTCTTTGGGCATGGTCAAGGAGGCAGAAGACCCCGTGGCACTGGCATTCACGGGGAGAAAGGAAGGGGAAAATATAATCCATGGTATTGCTTTCTTCTATATGATTATAACTAGGCTTACAATAGTGAAGGAGTTTGACTCGATCCCTGTGTGTCCTTTCCAAATCGGGATATTCTATGATCCTCTGATTCCATGAAGGAGGAAGCTGAATATATCAATAGTGAAGTCTGCATGCTGGCAGCAGCTACAGCACTGTGCTGTTCCCCAGCCTCGGTTTGGCTGAACATCCCCTAAAGAAGAGTATCTGCAAGATTGTAGAGGGGAGGGCATTAGTTCCTGAATGCATTTGATTTCATGGCAGGCGATGATCCCACAGACACAGGATCCAAGGCATCACGTTGATTCAGTGGTCAAACTGGGAGCAGTGGGGCTGTTATCACTTCTCCCAACTCTAGAGGTGTTTCTGCAGCCCAGCAGCACACAAGGGCCCTCCTACCATCCCCAGCATCCTACAGCAACCCTACTGCCAGCCCATCCCCCACATCACCTAAAAACCTCCAGCCTTTTGCTGTTTCACAGCAATCAGCTCATCCCCTCCTAGAGTTAATTTTATTTTCATCTCACTCAAGACATAGCTTTAAAGAAACCCTTCCCACACTGAAAAATACCTGGAAAAAAAGCCCTGGAGCCAGATCAGAGCTGATATTTGCTGTGTGACGTGTGCCCTTGTGCTGCCGGATGTCACGGGGCCGGAGCAGCGTGTGTCTGGGCTCACCATATGTGCTGCAGTACCGTGGATGGGGATAGAGCTCGTGGCTCAGTAATCATCAGTGTGTTGAAGTAAGATCTTAATTCTTCCCCCATGACCCTGCCAATCTGCACGGAGCTCAAGGTTATGTTTGCTGAGATGTTTGTCTTGCTGGGAATTCATGGGATTTTCTCCTTAAAATTCCTTATCCTATCCCATGGGATAAAGTGTGGAGATGGAAGAAGAGAAATGGTGTAGGGGTAGACAGCCCAAATATGCAAAAGCCACCCACCATGGATGGAAAAGGCATGGGTGAATCCCCTTATAAAGGTAAATGCTACACTGAAGGACATTGTTAGTGGACGTGGTAAGGGGTTGATGGATGGACTAGATGGACTTAGTGGTCTTTCCCATCATATTCACTCTGTGACTTTATTATTCTGTGAATCCAAATAACTACAGCAAAGGATAAATTTTTAGAAGCCCCAGGTTATGCACATATAAATATATATATATCATAGAATCATTAAGAAAAGACAGCCAAGATAATCTAATCTAACCACCAACCCATCACCACCATGCCTAATAACCGTGCCCCTAAAAGCCATATCTCTAAATATAATGCATATATACATACACACTACAGTTTGAATGCTAATACCTTCAGTATGTGTGTGTATATATGTGCGTGTGTGTATATATGTGCGTGTGTGTGCACATGGACGTGTGTGTCATATATATAGAGAAGACACCATCATGAGCCAGGATCCTGCACTATATGACAGCACCTCTCAACCAACTCGATAATAAACAGCCATCCTGATGATTATTTCATGTTCCAGAATGCCTAACCTCACATCAAATGTATATTTTCCTGTCGTACAGTTCACCTGAGGCTATGTAAACCT
The DNA here is from genome assembly GCF_019232065.1 of Centrocercus urophasianus. Classification (NCBI taxonomy): domain Eukaryota; kingdom Metazoa; phylum Chordata; class Aves; order Galliformes; family Phasianidae; genus Centrocercus; species Centrocercus urophasianus. The sequence goes on from NW_024884613.1 coordinate 12,267, forward strand.
CAGTGAGCTGCCTCTGCCTGTCTCGTGCTGGGATGTAACTTAATGATTTGCTCCTTGCCTGGGCCGACATGTCAGCCCTGCAAATGCGCCCCTCTTAGGAATAGGAGATACCCTGACACCTGATGTGTCACATAATCTATCAGGATGCCAGCGAGAGATCTGGCCTCCCCATCTCCATAAACCCTTGATCTCCATAGCAGTGCTGTCATCTCTCCCTGCAGCACGTGTAATTTCGGGTTTGCTTTGAGCCGGCTGCGGTGCACCTTGGGTTTGATGTCTCAATCTGGGTTGGGAGCTCTGCACCAGCCCCACCTGCTGGGAGGGACCTCATGTCAGGGAGAGGGCTGAGGGCAACAAACCCTTTGTGGGTGTTTGCTAATAAAGCTTTGTAGCAGCAGGTTGAGGGAAAGGAGCATCGTTATGTGCTTGGGCTGAGCCTTAATGTCACAGCTCATGCACCGAGACAGTCTCCGCCCTGCCCCAACTTTTAGGAACCTCTTCCCTTTAACCACATTGCCCACTCTGAAGTAGCAAAGCCACCACAAGAAATGCCATTAAAGCCTCTTGCCCCATGCTGGTCTTCCGAAGGCAGCAGGCAGCAGAGGTAACCCACCATGGGGCACTGAGTCATGTTCCACCGTGGGACATTGGGTCATGTGCCACTGCAGGTCTGGTTACCACCTCAGCACCTGGGGCAAACCCACTTTCTGAGCTGGGAAATGCCACTGAGGGAGTATGAGAACTTTTCCCTCCTTTTTTCACCCATCCATCTTCTGTTTCCATGGAAACACAGCCAGAGCATCAGCTGTCCAGAGGCAGCTGGGGAGAGGGAACCCTCTGGGGAGGCTTTCATACCTGAAAACTACAAGTAGTGATTTGCAAAGCATGGGCTTGTTGTTGCTTTGGGACTCCCAGGTCTCTCCAAATATTTAAATGCATGTAAAAGATGAATATGTTTACTTTACAGGATAACGAACATGCAGTTTAGCAGCTCATAGTTTATACCTGTAGTTGGATAATGTTATGGAGAGCCCATGATGTAGACTGGGATGCTGAAGATGTTCATCAGGGGCCTTGGTGGGATTTTAGGGTACGAGTTGCACCAGGTTGGTCCCTACCTTGTCCTGAAGCTCTGTATTTAAGGTGAGCCCCCTGAGGCAGGTCAGTGCCACTTGTAGCTGCATTTCTAGCCAAGGGAATACTGACTTGGGACTCCGAGCAAAGAGGCCATGCATCTCCAATACCGATGTCACTCTGCATCTCCGGTACTGATGTCACCCTGCATCTCATGTACCGGTGTCACAGAACCCAGCACTGAACAGATAGAGGGAAGGGATCATCGTACAGAACTGCTGGCCTCCACGCTGTGTGGGCATATGTTTTGTGACATCTAGATGTAGAGAGACATATGGCAAGCCTGCGTCTCCAAGTTGTAACATAAGAGACAAAAGGGATTATAACTTACAATGCTATAAATATTTAAAAATACGAATTTTCAGTGGCTGCAAGCAGCGTATTGGCAAGTGCAGCTATGAGGCACCCTTGGAGACCACAAGCCACCACTCATCCTTCAGAAAGAGGGTTGAAGAACCACAGAAGATTCAATTAAAGAGCATCCAGTCCCAATCTGGCCTATGCTATGATGCTGCAGGAAAATCCATCCTAACACCACACAGGTGGAATCTATGCTTTCCTTTGGGCACAGCGGCAAAGACATTCCCAATGGTCCCACCTTACCCATGCAAGCAGCTAAGGTTTAGAAATCTTGCCCCTACATGAATGCTGCTGCCAGCCTTCCTGCTGGCTGTATTTAATTCAGGAATCCAATTATACCATTTTTAAATCCCCAAATCTTGTGCTCTTTCTCCTGCACGCATCTCTTCGCCAGTCCCAATCGATATCTCCAAGTCTCTGACTTGGGAGCAAACTGCAGCCAGGCTGCAGGATTTGATCTCACACCAATGAGGCAAAGCCCTTCCTTGCCGCTGCGATGGCTCCAGGCTCACCGTGCCAATCAGCAAACATCACCGGGGGGTGGAGGGGCCAGGCTAACCTGCTGCTGCTAGGAAATTAAAATTAACAGTCACATCTAGGTAAAAAACTCCGTGCCTAGCCGGCAGCAGCACGTGCTCCCTCTGCCGTCGCTGCCACAGCAGTGTAAAGGCCAGCAGGGGATGCACAGCCAAATATCTTCCTCTTCCCCTGTTTCTGTATTAAAGAAGGATTTTGTAAGAGCTGGGAGGATGCTCTGCCTGAGCAGGGGCTGCTGTGCTCACTCAGCATATGGAAAGCAAAGCTGGAGCAAACGGCTATAAGTGATCAGTATGGCCAGAGGCATGGTATGGTGATCACCCCAAAGCCCTTCAATCACATTAACTCTTCATTTCAGAGCAATATTTTGGGGACTCAGTGAATGGACCTTTGGAAGAAAGAAGGATCAGAAAGTTGCTCGCATAGTGGGATGTTTTATTTTGAAGTATTCGAAATGTGCACACCCAGAATCATGGAATTATAAAATATCCCAATTTGAAGGGACCCTTATGGATCACTGACTCCAAACTCTGGTTCCACACAGCACCACTCAAAAACCAGACCCTATGTCTGAGAGTGGTGCCCAAACACCCCTTGATCTCTGGCAGCTCAGGGCTGTGCACACTGCCCTGGGGAGCCTGTTCCATGCCTACCATGCTCTGGTGCAGAATCTCTTCCTGACATCCAACCTGAACCTCCCCTGTCACATCTCCATGTGACATCTACTTTTATCAGCACCAATGACCATGAGATGACCTAATCTAAGAGGTGCTTGTTCTGGCTCAGGAAGTTGAACACATCCAAGGAAGAAAGCAGCAGCCTTTGCCTTTACCATCACCAGTCTTCATAAGCAGTATCTACTTCAGCTATAAGCCAAAGTCTTTGCGCTCCCCAAATCTGCTGCTGTTGAATTTGCAAGTTGGCTGTCACCAGAGGTGTTGGCATATGGATAGACATCCAGAAATCCACTCAAATTCCTCGCCCATTCTTTGGTCTGAGCCATACCCACCCTTCTTTTTCCCCATGGGAAGTTCCAGCCGTGCAGCCCTGTGACACTGCATGGCAGCAGCTTTGTCCTGCATCAGGTCTGCTCCCTCCTCTGTGTCCCATCCAGGCTGAACAGGGTACACTGCTCCCCCTGTGCCCATGGACAGGGCAAGAGCTCGCAAGTCCCACCAGCGAGCACCGGAGGACACGGCTGGGTACAGACCCGCGTGTTTTCTCCAAGTGCTGAGGATGTTAAACTTGGAAGTGGGCCAGCAGCAAGTATTTGTAAACACGCTGTAAATGATCCAATTTTCCTGAGCATCTGTTCACCGAGCACTTGCCAACTTGGCGGAGCGGGTGCAGGCTGCTCAAATGGCGAAGGCTGGGAGCAGCAGCCAGGCTGGGTCTTAGATCCCGCGCTGACAGCAATTAATTCTCATCAGCTCAGCTCTGACAATGCAGGATCCTTCAAATCTGTCACCACGGAAGTGCCCATGTTGTTGCCATGCTGCTTTTCAGGTCACAGGAGCCATCGGCCGCCCTGACTCAGCATCCATCACCCTGCTGAGAGCATCTCACCAGGGATGGAGTGGGGTGGGAGCAGCCAGTCATGCTCAGGAACTACAGCAAAAACCCAGATCCTGTCTGCAAAGGACAAGGAGACCTGTCCCCTACTTCCCTTCAGCAATGCATCCTGCAGGGAGATACCTGTAGAAGCTCCAGTTTGTACCTTGCTGGAGCTGGGGCTGGACCTGCGTTCGTCCTCACTAAGCCAACAGCAGTAGAATGAGAGCTTTTTGTAGAGGGTTACACATGGCAATGATGCTGGCACGGTTTCTAGGTCTTTGGATAAAGATAGAGCTCAGGAATTGGCCACAGCCTGTCAAGACAAAGTGACCTCGTGTGATCTCCCAATTTCTGTGTCCTGCTCTGTCCTTTCCCATCTGAAGTTATTAACTCCTCCAAATAAATGCAATGAAGAGTTTCTCCTTGCTATGAGACCTGGAAGGAAAGCACCAGGGCATCATCCCCCCAGGCCTGAGCAAACAGTGATGGACCAGTGGAACACTGCTGGTTCTGCCATCCCAATTGCATTTTCATCTGCTTTGTTTCTTCTCCCTCAGCAGGGTTGGAAATCAAAACTCAGTGCATCCTTTTCTCATCTGGTTGGATTTTAGGAAAAACATTATTCTCAGAAAGAGTGATAGAGCACTGGCATAGGCTGCCCAGGGAGTTGGGGGAGCCAGCATCCCTGGAGTTGTTCAAGAGCCATGGAGATTTGGCTCTGAGTGACATGGTCAATGGGCATGGTGGGATGGGCTGGGGTTGGACCTGATGGTTTTAGTAGTCTTTTTCAACCTTTATGATTCTGTGATTCTATAACTCTATGGTTGTACGACTCTGTGAACAGGAAGCCCTCCTGTTTTTGGTAAGTAAAGTAAGGGAAGAGAAGAACTCAGGGCAGAGCTTCCTGGGGACACAATCTGTGGAGGCATCCAGCACCCACTTCTCCTGGGAACATCAGCATACCTGTGAACTAAGCCATTACCTTGCTGTTTCTGGGTGCATCTGTTAATGGACGCACCTGTTAATCCAGGCAGGTCCTGGATAGCTGCAACAGCCCCCAACTCGTGCCCATATCCCACGGTGCCCTTGGTCCCACTTTGGGGCTCAGGTATTGCCCTAGGGCCAGCAGCAACAGGCGTGCTGCACTCATCCCACTGCCCTCCCACCTCTTGGCCTGGTGGTTTCAGATCTGATCTATAATTTTTTTTAGTTTTAGGGGTTTTTTTTTCGGGAGGAACTGACCCCATTTGTGTCTCCTTACCTGCATGTCCCTGTGCTGGTAATTAGAGCAGTGTGAGGCAGGGGAGCACGCCTGGCAAGGCCTCTTCCTGGGGAAGCAAAACTCTCCTGCCTCGGGCAGCCAATGGAGAAATTGCCAAAAAAATAAAGATAAAGAAAAAAGCCTGCAGCCCAAAGCCAGGCTGTGTCTGTCACAAGGACACGAGGTCTCTCTGTAGAGTTCTCAATACAGAGGGAAAGCTATTGGGAAATAACAATAGAAAAGGCATGGAAGGAATGAGTTAAGGCATGGTGGGTCGCTTTGGGGCTTCATATTAGAAATAGGATGTTTTAGAGGTTCTGACATCACTCTCCTGCCCCACCACTATCAGGAATCACTTATTTGGATTTACCAGGTTGATGTTTGTACCCAACTGATTGAACTGAGAGGGAAAACCTATTCCTGTTTCCAGCCAAATTGCTCAGGTGCTCCACGGGTTTTTCCAAGCAGACTCCTATGTAAATTAATGTTGGGATTAAAATCCCCACCCAGCCATCAGCCTGGCCTTGAATGAGGCACTGCTTTAATTATGGCACTGCTGTCTTGTCATCTCCCATTAGAAGTGGTGGTGAGTTAAGGAAGTTGAGTTTTTTCCTTCTTTTCCTGGTCTTTCCGTCACTTCATCCATCATTTCCATGTTCATTCTCCTCGTGCTAGAAAAATGAAAGTGAAAACATTTGGTTGATTACAGATCATCCTATTGCCATGGAAAAGTAGGAGTGTGTCACTGCACCAGCAAATCACCCCCAGCTCAAAACTTTTTGCCTGAATAGAAGCCTATTTCCAGCACCCAGCTCCTGGCTGAGGGCTCATGGAGTGGGTATGGTGGGACCAAGCCTGCCCAAACCTGGGGGAGAGGATGCTCAGCTCCTCAGAGACCCCTAGGGGATACCTTGGGTGCCCAAGCAGGTGGAACAACTGATGGAAAGGATAAAAAAGAGGATTCTGATCCCTTGCACCTAGCTCATGTCTCTGTCTGAGTAAAGACATGCAATTTGCAAGAAGCCCCTGGGATGCTGGAAGGAACAGAATCTCCTTTCTTGTCTTAACCAAAAGGGAAAGTCCATATCCATTCCTACACGAACAACGCAGCCCAAGTTGCTGTGCCTTGCTGTGCAGAAACATGACTGACTCCATGGTGGAAATATGCCACTTCCTCACATGATCCAGCACAAATCTCCCTAGCAGCATCATTGCAACTGAGTGTTTTCCTTTGGCGAGACACAGCAGCCTGTCTTTGAGGTTTCTCATAGCTTTGGCTGCTCAGAGCAGGTCTACAACCCTCCAGCTACAGCAATTTGCACGAAAGATTTGAAGATATTCTGCCTTGGAAGATGCCAGTGTAAATTTCTTTTGTGCCATGAGTAAGAACGAAAGCAATCCTATTTGAATCGTATATTTTAGGCACTGGAAAGGTTTTCCTTGAGAGTTTGCATTGCTGAAGATTGGAAAAAATGAGTCTTGTGGTTAATGTACCTTGGGGCCTTTTGGGCTCATTGGTGCAATTTTTTTCTTCTAGTTGTCATTAACCTGCCTATAGTTGGTTTGTGATCTTGATTTAAAACCAATCAAGTCTCAAGTGGAAAGCCTGGGTTAATTTTCTTAGGAGCTTATAGACACAACTCAGGTTCCCAGTAGCACATTATATTGTTGGGAATTAACTGGAGTGCTTTTTCTTGTACCCAAGCAAGCAGAAGTTTGGACTCAACTTAATGTGTAATAAAACCAGAATTATACCTATGGGATAAAAAGCAATACACACCTTGAGCTAGAACGTGCATGTATCTGTGACTGAAGGGAAATTATTCAAATGCCTTGAATAGGAAAAAGATATGTTCTTGTGTTTATGGAAATGAAGACAGGAGGAGCTCTTATCTGGGCAGGTGTCTGTGAAACAAAAGAATAGCCTTGAGTTTTGTCAAGTTACAAAAGGAGGTGTTGGCTGTGGGCAGCAGAACCAGGATGCAGAGCAGGGCCAGACTATGTGGCATGGCAAAAAAAGCTGTCCCTTCCCTCCATGTTTCCTCAATCCCTCTTTCCATTATTTCTTCCATCCCTTCCTCCATCTTTCTATCTCCCCTACATCCCACCATCCTTCCCTCCATCTCTACCCATCTTTCTCTCCATCTTCACATCCTTTCTTTCACCCCTCTATCACTCCATGTATTCCTCTTTCCACCCCTCTATCCTACACCCTTCCTCTATCCCTCTTTCCAATCCTTCTTTCATCCCCGCATCCCTCTTTCCACCACTCTCTTCATCCCTCTATCCTACTACACCATTCATCCCTGCCTCTCTCCAGCTCTCCCAGCCTTCTTGGGTCTCTTCAAACCAGCTCCCCCATTCAGAAAGGATTCCTCCATGCCATGCCTATCAGGGAGATAAAAGAGTAACTAAAACTGATAAATTACCTGCCTGAAATAATTTTTCAAATCTACCACTGTGCTGGAGCAAAGTCCCTGTCACTTCATTTCTCTATGATGGGAGATCAGGGCATGGGGACTCATAGATCCCACCTCTGTTGATGTGCACAACGATCAAGGAAACCCACAGCAGCACTGTGCTGCCCTACCCAAACCACATGTCACACAAAATGCATCTTTTTTTTTTTTCCTCTTTTGGCATAGATTTTGCCATTTGAAATCATAGAATCACTAAGATCACCTATTCCAACTGCAACTCATCTCCATCATGTTCACTAAACCACATCCCTCAGTGCCACAGCTCCACAGTTCTGGAACACCTCCAGGGACAGTGACTGCACCACCTCCCTGGGCAGCCTGTGTCACTGCATCACCACTCTTTCTGAGAATAAATTCTTCCTGATATCCAACTTGACCCTCCCCTGGCGCAATTTAGGGCCATTCCCTCCTATGCTATTGCTGTCACCTGATTGATGAGACCCACCTCCACCTCACCACAGTTTCAGGGAACTGTACAGAGAGATCAGCCTCCTCTTCTCCAAACTGAACAATCCCAGTTGCCTCAGCTGCTCCTCACAAGACTTTTGCTCCAGATCCTTCCTCCGCATGACACAGTCATTAGTTCCAAAAGGGAAATTTGCATGAAGCACAACACACCACCGGCCTTTGCGCTTCGCTATTTTCCTCTCCCGCACCTTCCAGTCCATTAATTAGAATAGGAAAGGATGCAAAAATAAATCAGTAAAAATCATCTGATTGTACTTATTTGCATCGTATTGAAGAATACTTATAGGCCACGTTAATGCTAAGCTGCATGGTTTAGTCAGCCCACAGAAAAGCTCAAGCAAACCACACTGCTCTGTGCACAGTACAGCACCAGGTGTGCAGCCACACAAACCTCTGGGACAGAAACAGTGCCTGATAGTCTAATTAATTGAAAATAATTGTGAGGTCAAGTACCAGGCCGCTAAGATGTGTTTTTAGAGATGCTAAATGTGTTTCTGTGTAGCATGCAGATTGCTAGTGTGAGGAGCAGGCAAACAAATGCTGTTGTCCACAGAGCTGAGTGTGGCACTTAGAGGTCACACTGTGCACATCCCATTGACCTCTGCAACGAGCAACTGTCATCATCATCTCTGTCATCGTCATCATCATTGTCGTCATCACCCTAATCATCTTCATCATCATTATTATCATCATTGTCGTCATCGCTCTAATCATCACCGCCGTCATCATCACCGCCTTCCCAAAGGCACCAATGGCCTAAATAACTGAGCTGACTCTGGCAGTGCTGCAGGGATATTTAGTGTTCATTTTCAGGACTTTTTTTTGCAGAACTCAGACATTCTGTGTCCACTGCTCACTCCGGCTGGTTTTGCTGCTGGTGGGCAGGGGATGCTGTTCTGCAGCAGGGGATGGGGACACAGAAGGTTCATGTCTGCACTGAGGTCTGTGGTGGAAGCCTAACTCTCACCTTTCCAGCCTGCTTATTCACAAAGCAGCCTGGCCACAAACTTGGTCACCCATCACATCTGATAACACAGCCAACGCATCTCTTTTGCCCTCCTGCTCAACCAGCAGCCTCTGCATGGAGTTCCATGGGTTGCAATACTCCTGAGCTCACAAACACAGACTCTGCACAAGGAGAAGTTCTGCAAGGATTGCTAATTATGTCTGGGGCAAACCTGCAAGGAGAAAGCTGTAAGCAAATATGTCCAAAAACGTGAATGATGGTACTGCCCATGCATTCAGAGTAGAACAGCACTAACAGAACTGCACAGCACTGTGGGTCAAAATGTGAAATGCTGAACTGCTTTGCAATAGTCTATGGACTGAGAACAATTTTAGGAATATGCCCACAGTCACATCCATGTATAACCCCACCTCCTGTGCTATGTCTCTGCATTAAGGTACACACAGCACTTCTCATCCTATGGACTTCTGAAAGGCCCATAAACAAGAAGACTCTTTTGCAGCACCATCAGTTTTTTCTTGAACAATAAGAGAACGAGTTGTGATCCACTTTATCCACTTTACAAAAGACCTTTGATCATTGACCGTGGGAGTGGTGTAGGGCAGAGGCTGCTGTGCTCAGGGCTCCCAGCATGACTCAGCAAAGATGGGGCTGGGAAGGGCAGTGCTTGGCTGGGAGGCATCACTCCACTGCAGGCAGTGTGAAGAGAAGGGTTGGGTGGTTCACACACAGACACTGGGAAGCCTGTTGGAAGGGGTGGATTTCAACCCAGAAATTTTTCTTGGCTTCATGAAGCCTCCTTTACCCAGGAGAAAAGCACAAGACATCCACGTCACAGAATCATAGAGTTGTTTGAGTTTGAAGGGACATCCAAAAGCATGGACACCTACAGCTCCATCAGCTTTGGCAGTGCTGGTTAGTACCGTGGGCTGACACACAGACGTTTAGAAAGCTGAAAGCACTTACAAAAATAATTCTTCTGAAGAGATGCTTGACATCATTGTGTGCAGCATAAATTCCCACCTAAACCCATTCATTATCAGAAAGTCTTCCCTCTCCCACCCTGAATAGTCAACCAGGGCCACCGTTACAGCTAACACCACATAGCATCCAGTAAAACACATTTCTGTCTCATTTCTTCTCATTTCTGCCACCTGCACCCACATTTCTCCATCACGTCTCTGGTGGCACGAGGAGGGGGATCACCCTTCCCCTGTCCCCACTCACAGCCCAGCACCACCTCTACGCTCCCACTGTTGGGCACTGCCATGCCACCCCTCGCACTGTAACGGATTCATAACACTGATTTGGTGATGACACGCTCTTCCCACGCACAGCACAGCTCGCAGCAGCTCAGTATATACAGCACTATTTACACTGCTGTGAGCCCCCACCGCAGCCGACTGTACCTCCATGAATATTTATGGCCACGGTGTGTATCTACGACTCCCAGTCAGTTCCCAGCCAGTTGTGTGTGCCGGGCTTTATGCTCCGTCGTTCTGTTTTATATAAAAGCAGCGATGCAGAAAAGGAAGGAAGGATGAGCTCCCAGCTCAGGGGCTCAGCACCGGGGCACAGAGCCTTTCCCCAGCCCGGGAAGCGAGGAGGCTGTGTTCAGTGAGTGTCCATAAACACGATGTAACACTAACAGGACGTGTTGCTCCCTGGCAGGTGAGCCGAGAGCACGAAGGATGCTCTCAGGGCACAGGCTGTGAGGAATGGTGCGGATTTATTTATCTCCAGGATGAGCGCTGAGCAGCACCTCTGGCGGGCACAGCCGGGCATTGGCTGCCCAGCGTGCAGATGGAGGTGTGCTGAGTGACACTAATAGCGCCCGAAAACAAAGCGGGCGAATGTCAGCAATTCCCTCGGACAATCTAAATGCACATATTTAGGAGCAGCCTCCCCGACGCAGCCCTTCTCCAAATATCAAGGACAACGCTGCTGCCTCACTCCGGAGGAGGATACGGGGAGTGGAAGTGCCAAGCTGAGGCTGGATCGTTCCAGCTCCTTGTGTTACAAATGTCACAAATGTCACTCGGCCCCAGGGGACTCCCGGAGGGCTCTGAAGGGCCACGATCGATGCAGCTCTGGGAAAGATCTGGGGGTGAACGTGGGGCATGGGACAGCTTTGGCTGCCTGGAGCTGGAGGTGCAGCCATGTCCCCCTTTGCGACAGACCCATGGGTGGGGAAATGTCACAGCCACTTCCCTGTGCTGGCAGTGCCCCAGCAGCATGGGCGGCATCAACGTTGGCACTTGGATGCAGGAGAACTGGTAGGAGGGTCGGGGCCAGACTCCTACATGACTCCATCTCCACGGGCACAGAGCATCCCATAATCCTCTGGATCCCCCAGAGCTCTGAGGGATCTCAGCCCTCCCCTTCCCCAGATATCATGGGGGTATTTCCTTCAGCACTGGGGGGAGGGGGGCGGATTTGAGGTGCACACAAGAAATATCATTTCCCACCATCCTCTCCCTTCCTGGACAGCTGCGAGGTGCCCGTGTGGGACCCGGCACGGCACAGAGTCCAACGCCAGCCCCCAGCATCTCCCCCCCAGAGCCAGGCAGCCTCCACACTGCTCTGCCTGTGAGGTGGAGGGATCGTTCCTTTAATCTCTCCCCTAACCCCGTGACCTTCCTCCTTAAGGAGCTTTTCCCCTTCATGTCACTGCTTTTTAAAGCCTCCTTTACAAATAAAAGCAATTTCCTTTTGGAACTGTAACTATGACATGCAGAGAGATGCACGGTTTTTTTGGTTTTGTTTTGGTTTTTTTTGGGGGGGGGGACAATAAAGGGGTAAGAATGGGGGCCCAGCTTCCCTTTGGTGTTTGTGTTCTCCTGAAGCTGTTTGTTTAGATACTTTACATAAGACAGTAAACACCGGGAGAGTCAAAAGCTTTAATTAAAAAAGGTAGTGAGCTGGGAAGGGTGGGAGGCGGTGGGGGGGGGGGCGGGGGGGGAGGAGGTGGGGAGCTTTCAATTTACACAGCGATTTAGAGAAGCGGCCCCAGACAGACAACGTAAACCCTGCGGACAAAGCTACCGATTACGGAGGTGCCCACCTCAGGGTGTACAGCTCGGGGCAAAAACCGTTGTGTCCCCTGCTACCCCTCCGGCGTGCAGACCCACCCCGGCAGGATTCATCCTTTTCAGACCCACAACCTGGCTTTGATGTTTCTGAGTTTTGGGGTTTTTTTCCTTTTTTTCTTTTTTTCTTTTTCTTTTTTTTTTAAACTTGCAGGGCCCCGCATTGTGAGCCGGGAGAGGTGCAGCGGAGCAGAGCCTCTCTGATCGCTGAGCTGGCACCGCAGCACCGCACCGCCACCGCTCCCAGCGCCGCCCCGCGGAGCGCTGCCGGGGTGGGACGGCGATGGG
>NW_024884614.1:0-28014 GCF_019232065.1 Centrocercus urophasianus
GGAGGGGGGCGAGCGGGGCCCGGCCGCGGGCGGAGGGGGCGGAGGCGGCGGCGGGGGAAGGGGAGCGGGGCCGCGGGGGGCGGGCGCACCGGGCCGGGCGCGGCGGGGGGCGCGGGGAGCCGCGCCTGGAAGAGCACATTGTGGAGGGCCGGGGAGGGCCCTTCCTCCGGGAGGAAGAGACAATGTCCAGGGCCGGGCGCCTGCTGGAGAGCGGCGAGAATGCACGGCGCGGCTCGGTACGGCTCGGCACCGCCGCGACTGCACCCCGCCCGGGCTCCCCCGGCAGGGCACGGCCCCGGGGGTGCGCCGCGCCCGGCTCGGCTCGCCTCGGCCGTGTCCCGCTGCCCCGGCCCAGCTCGGTCCCGGAGCCGTGGGCTGGCGAACGGCGAGACCCCGGGAGCGGGACCCGGGGATTGGGGCCGGCTCCTCACCTCCGCCCGGCTGCGGGCGCGGTGGGCGCACGGTGCCCAGGCCACACGTCGGCTGCATCCTTTTGTTTCACACGCATCCCCTCCTCGCTCCGGTGGGAGAGCAGAGGGAGAGCACCCACTCCGTGAGCAACACAGCTCTGCGCAGGGCTCAGCCGTTGTTCTGCAGCTGCTCCTGGGGCTGCCCGGTGGGGCAGTGCTTGCTGACCTCCTCCTGGACATCGCACCTCAGTGTCCCTCCATCCCCAGCCCGCTCTGTGCCTCCAGTCCTTGATGGCTATTAGGGGAATTTTGATGAAGTAAGCCCGGCAGTAGGGCCTTCACCACCGCCAAGGATGGGAACTGCACATCCCTGTTTATTGCTTGTTGGTGCCCATGTCCAATTGGCATGTGCGTTAACCACAGCACTGCTGGGAGGAGAAGGTCAGGGAGCGCTGTGCTGAGCCCCGTGGGGTGGGGGCCTGAATGGGCACCGTGGGCACTGCATGGCTCACCCTTCCCTAGCTCGAGCTGAAGGGCAGCAGTGGAGCCCCGGGGTCCCTGCGGTTGGGGGGGCAGCGGCTGCGCTCGCTTCCAGCTCGATGGCTGCCGCTCCTCCCTGAAGCTAAAATAAAATCCTGACCATTTAAGGTGAACAGGAGACTTGCGGTGGACCTCGGAAGGGTTTTAACCCCTTCCCATTGCTGGGCTTTGTTTATTCCTCACGCTCCCTTCGCTTCGAGCTAGACCACGCTGCAGAGCCAGCCCCCTGCACCGGGCACACAGCAGCGAGGGCGCGAGCCTGACGCGGCCGCTGTGTAGCCTCACCATGTGGACACTTATTTTATACTAAGTGCCTTTGTGTGGGCTAGGTTAATCCACTTTGGAAATGGATTAACCTAAATTTTGCATCGGCAAACTTAGCGTGGAACAGACGCATCCATTCGGGAAGAGAGGGTGGAGGAGCAGGCAGGGCTGCAGGCAGGAACCCTTCCAGTGCCGGCTGTGGGACCCGACCCCGGTGGGGTCACCGCCGCACAAGCGGGGTCACGAGCCCGACAGAAATGCCATTGTTTGTGGCAGTGCCTGCGGCCGCCAGGCCGGCACAGCGAGGCTGGGCACGGAAATGGGGCTCCTGTGGGAGGGAGAGCTCTGAAAAACGGCAACTGGAGCGCCCTTCTGGGGGGGATCCTTCGGGTTCAAACCGTGGAGGGGGAAATAACTGGCAATTAGGTATAGGATCCGTAATGATCATTTATCAAGTTGTCAGGAATAGGGTAAGTGCCTTACAGAACTGTGCTTTAAAAAAACAAAAAAACATAATAAACCGGTACTACTGCTATTATATTATATATAAAACACATCAAATATATTATTTATAAGTCGCTTCCTTCCCTCGGCGCGTTCATTACCTCTGAACCCTGCAAACCCTTCCCTGTGGGCACACACATCCCTGCGGCTCCCTGCCTGCCTGCCCACACAGAACCAAGCCTTGCCCACAGGGCTGCCTCCTGCACACACAGCACCACGCCACGAGGGGCTGCTGGCAGCACCCGACCTCGTCCTCCAGTGCTTCCCAGGGCACGGCCACGCAGGCAGCACCGGGCTGCTCTCAGACCCAGGGGTTCTGCCTGTAGGAACACTGTTGGTGAGTGTGAGCACAGAGATCTGCAGAGGACTGCGTGACGTGGGATCTGGCTCTCATGCTGAAGGAGACACTGACTCAGGGGTGACCTTGTGCACGGTTACTTGATGTTCTTGTGCCTCTGGAAGTGGGTTAAACAACAAATGGCACCTCCTGCACCTACCGCTCCATGACCACCAAACCCTACTGGGTGATGAGCATTAAAAATGCAAAGCTTTGCCAAGTGATGCCTGTAAGGAAAGCAGGACAGCAAGGGGCAGGGTCACAGCCCCACGGCATGAGGGGAGGTGTGACTTGTGCCTGCACTGTGTTTTGGTTCCCTGGCATTCAGAGCAGAGTCAGGAAGAAATGGGGAGAAGGGGCTTGGGAAGCTTTGTTACAGAGCAGATCTGCGTGGGCTGAGGGCTGTGCTCCCCTTTCTCGTGGTCACTCCTTCTGCAGAAGCAACAGCTGTTGGCATTTGGCATATGCACAAATAGAAGTGCTCTTTTTTTTTTTTTTCCATCTTCAAGGGCGAAGGCCAAGAGGTGGAAGGGAAATACAGCACACCTCAGGGTGCCCCAGTCCCAGCAAAGCAGCAGGAAAGAGCTGCTTCTGCAGGTGGAACGTGCCTTCCTCGGGAGCCCAGGGGAGAGCTGGATGCCAGTACCAGGGATCCATATTTCACCCCCACACAGGATCCATATTCCATCCCCACATAGGATCCACATTTCACCCCCACACAGGATCCATATTCCATCCCCATACAGGATCCATATCCCACCCCCCCACAGCTTCTGCTGGAGCACCGCCCCTCAGCACCTCTGCACTGTGCCATCGGTTGACAAAGACTCACAGCTTTTCTCCCAGCCACCACACCAGAACTGAGCCATTTTAACCAACGCTACACCAT
The DNA here is from genome assembly GCF_019232065.1 of Centrocercus urophasianus. Lineage (NCBI taxonomy): Eukaryota > Metazoa > Chordata > Aves > Galliformes > Phasianidae > Centrocercus > Centrocercus urophasianus. Next base: position 2,945 of record NW_024884614.1, read on the forward strand.
AACCAACACAAAGCCCATCTTTTGCCATTCTCAAGCCACACCGTGTTTCCAGCATCCATCCCTGTGAGTGCCAGCATTTGCTGGGAGATGCACGCGCCCATCCCCAGCCCTGCAGCACGGCACCCCAGCGAGGCGCACGCCTGCCTGAGCAGGTAGAACAGGAGCAGGAACAAAAGCAAGAACGCAACTCAAGGTTACAACGCTGAACCACACAGCTTCATTTTCTGCAGCAACGGAAATCATTAATAACAGTTCACGCTCTCAAAGTAGTTGCCATCCGAGCTCTTGAAGAGCTTTATTAGTGTGCGAGACCTCAGAAGTCTCTCTAAGGTATTAGCCCCTTCTTAAAGGGAGAGGGCAATTAGGAAACAACCATTTGTGTGCCTCGATCAAAGTCAGCACGCAGCACGTCAACGAGTGAAGGGGAGGCAAGGCAGAGAGCCCACAGCCACGGCCTGCCCAAGGCTACAGGAGGAATGGACCCATCAGGAGCCACAGTGCATTCCCCCAAGCACCTCTCCACCAGTCTGCAGCCGCCAGCAGGATAAGGGACCCGAGCAGTGCCACGTGGTACCTGGTGCAGCCAGCAGCCTTAAAGGACATGTGGTGACTGGTATCATTAGGTTCTGGTAGTGCCACCTCATTCAGTGCCTCCTTCCCATAGGAAATAACGTGATTTCCCTTAGCAGTGCAGAGTCCGGGCCACAGCATCGTATCTCATGTGGAAGATGCAAGCATTATTTATCCCAGCCAGCCCACACCTGGATCTCAAATCATTTTGCTTGCATTGAGCACTGCACTGAGCACATACAAAGCTTACCACCAATGCAGCTACAGACACTGAGGGATCTACACAGCTGGAAATGAAACGCCTCCTGCTTTAACTAGCTGGGAACCTCATGGTTAATTCCAATCACAAAAATGAGCTGACCTTCACTGAAAGCAAGCCATTCAGAGAAGTTTGAAACCAGGCTAAATGGTTTGATCATCTGACCTCCTGCATCTCATGAGCCATTAAGGCCAAGGATAAAAGTTTCCCTAAACTGTCTTTGTCAGCTTAAGAGGGGTGGAGGGAAGCTGCAAATGTGCAGAATGGAGTTGTAGGGCTGGACCCACTGCTGCCATGGCTGGAAAGCTTGTCCTTCAGGGCAGGATTGAAACGCATCAGCCAAAGCCTTCTCTGCCAGCAGAAGCTGCATCTCCACTAGAGGGCTTTGCTGATGCAGAGCTACGAGCAAGCCTTTACTGCATCAATTAAATCTGTATTTCCAACAGTTACGTCTGTACTGAACTGGGTAATTTGCATTTAGCGAAACAGTATCTTCCAGATACCTTCAGGGCTGCCCTTTCGTTTTGGTTATTTCTTCAAACCGTGCCCTCATGCTGCAGCCCCCTCCAGCCCTGCAGTGCACACTGTGAGCAGGGAGCCGTGCACCAGGGTGCAGGACGAGACCCCCTCCTGCCTTCCTCCCTCCCTCCCAGGCACTCACTAGTCAGCGTGGCAAAGCCATGGCAACAAGAGAAAAGCTTCTGTTATTTCACATCCTGCCATTCACCGACTGGGTGACCTTCTGTCAGCAGCCACTGAAGCAACCTTTGGAAATTTTCCGTATCACTTCAACCTGGTTGCTGTGCCTGCCAAGGTAGCAGCCGCACCTCCAGAGCAGAGCAGGTTTGGAGCTCTGTGCATCTCAGCCTGCCGTGTTCCATCCAGTGCTGAGCACTGGCAGAAATCACCTGAACAGCGTGGTGTGAAAAATAAACCCGGGGATGAGTCTGAGCGTGATAGAAAAAGATGGCCTGGGAAATGACTGCAATAAAACTCAAATAAGCAATCGGTTAAACACGCTAATATTTATCGTTTGAAAACGAGGTGGAAGGATCATTATAGATGAATATTAAATACCTTCATTCCTTTTTTTTGCTGCAAGATTGAGAAGGTCAGAAGTTCGGGGGATGTTTTAATGCCTCCTCAGATCCCTGAAATATGGCTAATTCTGCACTGTGCGGAAAGGGAACGGGCCCTCCTGGGCCCTCTCACACATGAGAACTGCTATAAGATTGGAAAGAAGGAAGACTCACAGCCCAGGAGCTCCTGCATGTTCCAGTGAACCCAATTTAAACAGCGTGGGGCACTCATGCCAGAATAGATGTGCTGACTTGAAATATATTGATCTCCACTGATGTGAGAAAATAATCTGACTCCTGTTCTCTGAACGCTTCCATACAGGATGGTGATTTGCTTTCTGGTTCTGTCAATTCTGCAGGAACCCTTCACTGCAGGAACAACCCTGGGAAGAGCTCCTTATTTTGCAATGCTTTTTGTCCCTCGATGCAGACAAAATGCTCTCAGGTTCTCCTGGCAGCGATTCCTGGTGGAGACACTGCTGCTCTGATACTGATATGCTTAACAGCAGTCATAAATTACAGTTACATGCACTTTTTTTTTTTCCTCCTGAATAATGAAGTTAAAAGGCCACTTTGGCATAAATTCATTCATTGTTAGCCCCTGTGAAGCAAGCTCCTCCTGGTGCTGCTGCATACAAATAATTGCTTTTGGCAAAAGCCAAGTAGAACACAAGTCACTTGCTTCATTTATTTCTATTATTACCATCAAATGCTGGCTTAGTGCTGGGCAGTGAGGTGGCAGGGCAGCAAGATGAGATAGAGGGACGAGTTCTTAGTGTAAAGTTGGATACATGAAAGCCATGCAGTGTGTATTTGTGAGCATGGTGTTCCTTCCCAGGGGTGGCCATGGCCGTGCCCCTCAGCATCAATGGACCTGGGTTTTATCCCTGGGTTCCCACCCTGGTATCCTCCTCAGACTGCTGCTACAGTCAGGTATCATAAGGAGTTCCAATGCTACATGGATCTGAGCAGCAGGGCTGTGATCTTTTGCCATTTTCTCTCAGGAATCTCACTGGAATTTCAGGGACACATTGAAACGTGAATTTTACTTCTTCCAAATAGTTTTTTTCCCTCATCTGCTGCAGCTCGAAAAGCTGCATTGCAACATACCACAGAGAGCAGCAAAGAGGCAAGGAAATAAACTGAAGTACAGTGATTTATGGTCTAGGCCAACCTCTGTGTGTTGCCTCAGCTGGTCCTCTTTTTGTTCCTGCAGGACTTGTGCTTTGATCACAATCTTCAGGAGTGTTCTTATGAGCAGTACTGTATCTGTTCATCTAGTGGGAGAGCCAGTGCACACTCCTACAGCAAAATTCAGGGTACACACTTCTCACATCTCTGAATCACCAATCCAAAGTTCTCCAAGCAAGCACCCCCATAGATGTAACTTCACAACTCCTAAGGCCTGTCTGCTAGCTTCCATGATACTTTGTGTTATGGAAATTAGAGCAAACTAAGAGTCCTGTTTTCCACCTGCATGAACTGACACAGGAGTTTCGGCAAGCCTCATGGCATACATCTCCTGAATGGAGCTTTGGGGGTGTATAGGAACTGCTGAATCACAGCCTGAACCTCTGATTGATCACCTGAGGCGAGCACTGAGTCAGCCACAGGAGCACAGGTGAAGGCAATTCAGCTGTGCTGCTGGAAGGAGTGGAGCCAGGCTGCACCTCTCCTAGACCCATTTAAGAGCTGACTGCCAGTGGGGGAGGATCTGTTCTGGAGATCTCCTCCTCTGGAGTTTCACAGTGAGCCTAGGATACAGGTAAGCATCCTAGTTATTCTGTTTTAGTATAGCTGCGTAGCCAAGCTCTCTGGTATATCTCATGACTATAGCATCTGTATGTTCATTATACAGGGGCCAAGAGGAACAATCCTATCAGTGGAAAAGGTGTTAGTGGTGAGTACACAAACCCCTCAGGCTGTTTTTTACATACGCGTCAACCTTAACTTGAAGGAACTGCCTCAAATTCTGAAAAGCGTGACCTGCAGTCCTTGGTGAGGAAAAGGCTGCTGCTTAACGGCACGCACGGCAGCAGGGTCTGCAATCACAGCTCTGCTTTGATTTGCACCCAGACCCAGCAACCAAAGAAGGGCAGCTCTTGATGCTGCGTGGCCAAGCGGGTCCCACAGCCCCGGGCTGGAGCTGTCCAGAGTTCTGCCTCCAGCTCCTTCTGAGCAGCTCTGCTGCTGCGGGCAGAACCTCCAGCTTGCTCAGTGTCCAACACACGCAAAGGGAAACGCTGCGAGGTGCAGCAGTGCTTCCTGCCAGATGTCAGGTTTCAGGAAGGTTTCGCTGCTGCAATGCCAGAGGAGCTCTGTGCCCACCCCTTCGCTCCTGACGGCGGATCAACATCTGCAGTTTCACACCCTGGCACCAGATTCTCTAAGCGATGCCCCCTCGGGTTGCCCCCAGGTAAAAGGCATCCGTTGGCACAACTTCACAGCTCAAGCTATCGGCAGTCTTCCCCTCCCTTGCACAATGCAAACTCTTTCATTCCTGCGAACTGGCAGCGGCGTACGAGATCAGATTGAGGTTTTGGTGTGCTGGAAAGCAGATCCAGCACTGGCTCCCAGTGCCGATTTGTGGGGAGTGAGCAGAACATGCTTTGCTTTTTATAGACTGTTTCCATGGTGCACAGAGGTTCCCACTGCTAATTCTGCAGCTGCAGAACTCCAGAAAATTGCGTAGCCTGGGTTTAATCCTGTGGCATTCAGCCCCTTCTGCTCCAAATCCAAATGCAGTGGCCTGACACCCCCAGCAGCCAACCAAGCTCCCTCCCAGCATGACATGAGGGCAGATGGTGCTGAGCCACACCGAGCTGCTGGCCACAACCACCCCACCTGCAAAGGCTCCCAGAAAAACACGAGGAGGTAAGGAGATAAATTCCTATTCCCCATGTGTATTTTTAAGACTTCATAGTAGAACTACGTGCCTAAAGAACAAGCAGACTGCTACAATCCATAACAGCAACAGCACCCCGCTTCCATGGACCAGCACTGGTAGTATGTAGTCAAAGCCTGCCCCACCTGGACAAACACAACATTTCCAAAAGCATCTTCCAAACATCTTCCCAAAAGCACCAGCCGCCCCCCAGCCCCAGGAGCACAAACCCGCCTCGTGCCTTGCACTGCCCCGTGGCAGGGGCATAACTCACCTGCTCCTGTGAATTCATCACCCGCAGCTTCATTTGCTTCAGATAAGTAGAGGTGAGAGGCATGTTGTAGTCGATGATCCCAGAAACCAGAGAGGAAGGTGGTTCGCTCTCTGAAGAACAGAGAAAGAACTTTGTTCAGATACAGAGACGTGGGAGCACAAACCTGCGACGCGTTGCCATCATGATCAAACATATGTATTTAGAAGCACTTAAAACCCCTAACTGGAGCCAGTGCCCCCTGAGCTGAGGTTCCCACACAAACACGACCCAGAGGATAATTACAGAACAGATGTTGTTTTGCAGGAGAAAAAAAGCACTGCTGTCACACCTATGAAAAGCCCACACAATACTGGAATAATTTTTCAGTCTGCCAAACTAAAACCTAACAGAGGAAGAAAGCCAGCCTTGCTGAAGGTCTCAGAAACACTTCCATGCAAATGGGATTGATGCAGAGGGTGATCAGGAATTTCCAGTTTGCTTTGGCATAGCAAAGTCTCACCAGTTTTGCTGGGATTCCCTCAGGTAGGGGTTATCATTAAGGCAACTTATTAAGTGTCTCTATCTGCTGATGAAGATTATTTTTAACACCCTCATTAGAATACATTAAAAGCTTAATTTTAAAAACCTCTAATTTAAATTGTTCCTGTTGATTCCTCTGCCTGCATCACACTGAACTCCAGAGATCACTCTGGATCCAGCCTGCTCCTGCAGATCCCCTTTCCACCCAGCCTAGACAACTCCCAGTAAGGCAAACCCTCCATGAGATTTCTGAGTTCACATTTCTCAGCTCTGTGGTCATCGCTGTGAAGCTCTGCATGCAGGACTTGGAGACCTCTGTAATTATTTCTTTTGTCACAACCTTTACATGACTGTGCGTGTTCAAGAGGAAAGTTGCCTTTTCCCACAGGAAAAGATGCTGGTGAAAAGGGAAATCTCTGTGCCTTTGTACAGATATTTGCCAGCACCAGAGGACAAGCCCAGCTTCCCAGCAAACCCCCAAAGGCTGCGTGTTCTGCCCACCAGAACACAAGTTCCAACAGCAGCAAAGGAGGATTTCCAGGAGCTGAAGGTGAACTGGCAGTGGGAGTTTTCCTTTCCTGTCTCAGAACCTCAGTGCCTGCCTTGCATTTTCTGGGGTCACCAGTTTCACAGGCACCTTTGACACAGCCCCTTTTACAAACGGCCTTCACAAAATGTTTTACAGCACCTCAGAAAATCCATCAGCCAGCCCTAATGGGGCTGCTTTTCAGAAATGCTGAATATTGCAAAAGCCCAGTGAAACTCAGCGGACCCGAAGGTGCTTCACACCTCTGGAAATATCAGATCTATTGTGTCTGATTAAGAAATGACCTGACCCAAAAGCATATTGTCCATAGCTGACTTAAACATTACATAGTTTTTGCAAGAGCCTGGTTATGGAAATGCAGAGTTTGCTCTTCAAGTCCTGGGCAGCTGCAGCATCCTGGATAGCTGATGGATACCCACAACTACTCGGGTCGCTGGCTTGCACACACATGGAGCTGCACAGCTTTTAGGAATGTTGTAAACTCAGGAATCTTGTAAACTAACCCCTCGCCTCTTTTCCATGCCTGTGCATCACTGCTCTCCATCATGCTTTGACCTACAAATTAATGACAAGCATTCCTCTGTATACATTAAGCAAGCAAAATAAGCCATTTTTCTGCTGTGCAAGGACATCAGCTTGTGACGAAGAGATGCTAAAATCTCAGAGCAAGGAAAGAGCTCCCAGGAACAAAATCTCCTTTGCTCAGTGCTTATACAGAGAGCAAGGCTCCAGGGAAACAGCTGAGCACCCTCAGACAGGAGCTGGAAGAAGGAGGACCTCAGTGCTCAGCCCTGCCTGAAACCATCCTGGTGTAAACCTGCAGCCATCCCATCAGCAGCAACGAATGCCCAGTGAATCTGGACAGCTGCAGCAGACAAGCACTTGTGCCTGAGAAACCAGAACGTCTGGGTTTTTTATTTAAGCTAACTGAAAAGAAAGAAAACCTTCGTTGTAAAGGGCCTGAGGGACTCCATAGGTATAATCCTCACACCTTGTGTCACAAAAGGGGCAACTGGAATCATTTAGCTCCTCTTTAGAAGATACTGTATCACAGACCCCAAGTGTTGGAAATACGGATAAAAAAAGGCAAAGCTGAAGTGAAATGGTTTGGATCCTAATTCCAAGCCTGTATAATTCCACTGGAATTACTCCTAATTTAATAACAGTGTAAAAATGCCACATTGAAGCCCAATGTTCAGAGCTTCCCAGGCGCAAGATAATTTTCTTCTATGAATTATGTGAGTGCCCTGCAGGGTTCAATGTCAGGTATGTTTAATTAGGGATTTTTCTGATCACATAGGAAGTGTGTTGAGATTTGCTTAATGGACAGGTAGAAGTAGATAGGAATGACTTCATTTCTTTTTCTCACCACGTTAAACATTACGTCCATCTGTCAGTCTGTGTGCATGCACACACACCCAGGCAATTTCCCTATGACCCCACCATTCTGTAGGTGATTTGCTCCAGATGAATTGTGGAATACGTAGTAGTGAAATCAGATACTCCTCCCCAGTAAAAGTAATCTTATCTAATCTACTCTATGTGGTTTCACAGGTACTAAGTCACTATTTAGGTGCTATTCTGAGCAGAAGGGCATTTCTGTCCTTCCATTTCTGGTGGGAAAGGAGAAGGGCTTCTATGCCTGTTTTCTTCCTTTTGGGTTTACTTCCAAGAGAACTGGAAAACTTTGTGACAGTTGTTTGCTCCCTGCTCAGGGTCAAGCCAAATGCTCTGCTTGGTGTAACAGCTGGGTTCACCCCCAGAGAGACCAAAGGCCAAAATTTCCCTCGACCTAATTTGAAAGTGGGTCCTCAGCAAGCAGGGTGGGCAGGTGCTGTGCAGATGGAGCTTGGGCTCATAAACATCAGGGGGTTATCTGGGGCAGTTTCTGAAAAATAGAGCTTTGCACTTGATGAGGTAAACGAGTTTGTAATTCAGAAGAAAACCCATCCAAACATCAAACTTAACCATCTTCTCTAGAAGGAAACTTGGTCCCATCTTATGCTCTGCTCATAGCTCCTAGGCCTCAGAGCTGCAGATTGGCTCCCTCTATAAAAGAACTGTAATGAGCTAACTACCACAGTCACCATGCTAATTGGTTGTATACACAGGCATAATATAACTTTGATTACCAAAACATTTTCTGTTATCCAAAATGGGATCACGACGTGCGTATCTATTAATTACTGCCAATTTTTTCTTTATCAGAAACCTCAATTATTCAAACAGATTCACTGTCTTTCATTACCAAATTAATAGTTTAAAGAAAAAAAAAAAACTTTAGGTCAGGTTTTTCCAGAGATCTGAGCTTCTACCCACGTACAGTTATGAGCTGATTGCAGATATAGCTGCAGTGCTTTTGACCCAGGCTTTGTGGGGTTGCACTGGAGAAGGGGAACCAGTGGTGGAACTGCTCAGAAGCAGAGCTGGGTTGGGCAGCCCCATCCCACTGCCTCTGCCAAAACCAGCGCCCAAACAGCGATGGACAAATGGACTTTAAGCCATTCCCCAAGCTTTGCTGTAAGAGCACACTGAAAATACACAGGGTTAGGAAATGCAGTTGGCATTGGAGACAAATCTCATGAACGAAGCAGTCACTGACAGCTCTCAGTGTAGGGTGACTGCTGGCTCCGCTCGCACAGTTTGCTTGCCTTTACCTTTGGGCTCCAGCCCGTTGGAGTTGAAATGCATCCTCTTCTGGCACTCTGTGCAGCTCATCAGGAACCTGGTCACAGCTTCTCTTGGGAGAAAAGCATAGGTCTCTGCGATCTGGGAAAATAAGGAAAGGGTTGTATGTGCTGGGAGGGAAAGCCTGAGGGCTGGGACACAGCACGAGCACTGCCCTCTTAGCCTGAATCCCAGAACACAGCTGTACAAAGCTCCTGAGCACCGTAACACAGCAGCGTGCTGCTCCTGAACCCCATCTGTGGACTTTTTATGCAGCCCCTCCTGCCCAGAAACTCCTTCCTGCTCTGCTTGGGCTCTGAGCAGAAAGAAGTTATGGTTGTGTAAGGACTGACTGAGAAAGTTAGGGCTTTCCAGCACTGTTTCACTGCTAATTACCATTGCCCTGCTAACCTGAAGAATGCATTAATCTTTTGGAAGGGCAGGTCACTTTTTCCCACAATGACAATCAATTACTGTTCATAACACTTTGCACTTCTGTGACATATTTTACCTAGGGAATCAAAAACATTTTTACAAATAGTAATGAATAAAGTCCTAAACCTTTGTGGGAAAACTGTGGGAAACAGCTGAGGATGCATTTTTAAAATTGGATCCCTGAACACTGTATCCAGACCTCAGCACCCACAGAAGGCACCTGGAGGTCAGGAGCCCTCTGTTCCAAGCAGTCTCCATTAGCAGCAACTTCACAGCATTTATAAAGACCAAGCCTAGATTATTTTCAGAAGGGAGAATGTGATTTTAACGTAAAGATTTCTGTAAGGCCATGAGAGACCACAAAATCATGGGTGCCCCACCTGTACAGCAAAGTCAGGGAACCTATCCCAGGTTCTCCTGCAGCTCAGCAGCCAGTGCTTTGCCTATAAAACAACTTCCAGCATGATATCTGGTCTTAATTGAAAGACATTAAGAGGGTGGGGAGTCCACCTCTTACTTTGGGGCTGGCTCCTATGGTTAATCACCCATCGCATTTGGTCTGAAGGCCCTGTCCCAGCACAGCGGTTCCCAAACCAGGGCCGTGACCCCAACAGGGGTCACAGCACTTACAAGTGGGGTCATAAAGCAGACAGAAATCCAATTGTTTGGGCCTCTCCTCGGGCGGCGAGCCTGGCAGAAGCGGGGCTTCCAATGGGAAACAGCACAGCAGGGCAGAGCAGGGACGTCCCGGCCCCCTCCTCTGGCCCATAGGCACCATCCTCCCACCTATTTCATAACAAAATCAAAAACGCACGCATTCCAAGCATTTTTCCTACCTCACGGGAAGGGGTGACGTTTAAGCTTTCTTGAAAAAAACGAAGGGAAAAAAAAAAAAACTCGTGGAAGCAGTGCAGCCTGGGCAGGGCGGGGGACTTGGCTGAAGCAACGGAGCCCTGAGGCCCAGCAGAGAGAGGCGTCCACCTCCGCTGAGCGGCAGCAGAGCCCAGCCTTTGGCGCACACGTAAATGCCGTGCGGGTGGAAAGTTCAGGCAGGGACCTCGTCCCAGCAGCCAAATGGAGGATGCAGTGCTTGGTCCTCATGGGATTCTCCTGCCTAGATACAGCCCTATCCAGCTCTGCTGTGACTGCAGGGATGCCCGGCTCTGCCGCTGCCTCTGTGAGGTATTTATCAGCGCTCCAGCACTCGGAGCACCCGCAGAAATGCTGACATTGAAGGGCCTGAATATTGCTGCTGGCAAATGCGGTGCGGTGGCTGCCCCTCCGCCTCGAGCAGGGCTGTGCCTGCGTCCCTGCCTGCTCTGCTCCAGCAGAGCCCCAGCTCCCGCTGCAAACGTTCAGCTAATTTTAGTGATACAGTTGTTATTTCTCAGCTGATTTGATGCTCTGCAGAGCAGACAGCTTCCCTGATGAGTTATCTCCCATCCAAACTCCCTTTCTGATTGCCTCCCTCCGGAGGTCAGGGACAAGGGCAAACTCTCCAGTGCCTCTCTAATCACAAATGGAGGGCAGCAGGGAGGCAGGAGGGGCCGGCAGGATGTGGCCACGCAGTGCGCGGCCCCTGGGTGCCATGCTGTGCTGCGGGAGGAGCTCAGCTGGGAGGGAGGGCGAGAGGGAAGCGTGCTGAGCAGGATGCAGCCTGCTCCCAGGGCACGGCTTTGTGCTTCTGAGAGATGAAGCAAAGGGATCAGAGAAGGGTCGGTGCGGTCTGCAGGGCACAAAGCACTGTGCAGTGACAGCAGAGGGGACCCGCAGGGTGGGGGCTGCACAGTCAATGTCACGTGCAGGACCAATGGGACACGACAGCCCCCAGCCCTGCACTGAGCCTTGCACAGCCCCAGGGTGAGCAGACAGCAAGGCAGCTCCCTAAAAGGAGGCACGTAGCAGGCGTAAGCTGTGCCAGCCACATGTCTCCAAGCGACCCAAGTCCTAGGCTGCAGGATTTGTGAGAGCAGCTTGGATTTGGACCGTGAATTCAAGATCTTCTTGCACCAGAAGAGCCCAAATATTTGCATCGAAGGGCTGTGCAGAGTCAGGAGAAACGGCAAGCTCCCTGGAGAAGCACACTTCAAGCAGAATTATGCCTGACCTAACTAGAGTGGTTTCAGGATGGATAGATCTGGTTTTCAGCACCGGGGAGCACCTGAGCAGACCCAACTCGGGAGCTGCCTCCATTTTGCAGAGCAGGGAGCCAAGGGCAATGCTGTGGTGCAGCACAGGGCTGGGCTCCAGCCGAGCCCCAGGGCCCTTCCCTGGCTGCTGCTGCCCCAAGGCCCTGGGGACAGCGGATGGCACAGGGGAGGCAGATGGCACAGAGCAGCGGGGGGGGGGGGTCTGGGTAAACATCCCCTCACATCAGCAACACTGAGCATTTCTTTTTTTTTTCCTTTTTCCCCCAGACATGTACAGTTGCCTTTGTATAATTCATTTGGTCTTTCCTCCTCCAGCAGCCGTGCTGCTGCTGCGGCCCCGTTTCCCGTCTCCCTGGCGCAGCTGCTGTGCCTTTAAGCAGCCCCTTTCTCACGCCTCCTCGTGCAGGCGAGCGGCCCCACTGCCTCCGGCCTCCCCTGTGAGCAGCAGTGGTCCCCTGTGCCCGTCCCCCCACAGAGGGAGTCTCACCGCTCGGTAGGTTTTCTTCTGCCCAGCATGTTTGGGTGCTTTGCCCGGCTCCGTCGAACTCTCCACATGCATGGAGTAAATGATGTCAAAGAAATCTTCCACCACAGCCACGCGTTTCAGAGAGATGCCCTCGGGCTCCGACAGTCCATCTGCCCCCTACAACAGTGCAGGCAAGTCGAGTTAGTGTCAGCGGTGGGTGACAGGGGTGACGAGATGGGCCCGGGGCTAACGCGATGGCGGGGGCAGAGCTGCAGCATGCTGGCCCCGAGCTGCCGCGGGCGCAGGGGAAGGGGGGGGGGTGAGAGCTCCGGGAGGAGGATGCTGTGGTCAGGGCAGTGGCTGCTGCTGCTGCTCTGCTGCTCACGCTGCCAGGGAAATTGGGCCAGGAATAAAAACAAGAGAAGGGTCCAGAATCACAACATCCAGAGTCACAACCAAGCGAGAAATGTAATTTTCGTAATTTTGCTAGGCTGGGAATAGGCAGGGGAAGCTCTTTGGGCCCGCAGGGTGCTAAACCACCTCGGGAACCCCTGGAATGCGCGTGCTATGAGTAGGGTTGAAGGCAGTCCCCTTGAACACCACCAATAAGCGGGACAAGATTGCACGGCGATGCCAGGATGCGGCCCCGAAGGGAACGAGGCAGCATTGCCCTCCTTCCCCGCGCTGACCTTCCCGCGGCACCCTCCCTCCCTCGCCCACGCGGAGCAGCTGAGCGCTGGCAGCGGCAGCACAGCTCTTTGTGTCAGGATGTGCCGGGGAGCAGGAGGCTGCATGCAGCTCAGCGTGGCGACAGACTGGTGGGAGTGGGAAGCGCGGAGCAGCGCTGCTCCAAGCTGGCTGCAAGGAGCAGAACGAGCTCGCATAGCAGGGGGGCTGTGGGGCTGCCCGGGCGCTCCCGGCACAAAGCACAGCACCAGGGGAGGGTTCTGGAAGCTGCTCAGGCTGCGCCATGAGAAACGCCAGCATAGGATAAAGATATATTATACACACATTCCTACAAATATTCCTATATACAACGCACCCCTTTGAGGCTTGCTTTCTGAAAATAAGCGCACAGATGCAGCCCAGTTTGTACACAGCAGGCTGGTGAACGGCAATCTGCACTTACAGGGCTGAGCCCCTCTCCTATGAAGACAGACTGAGGAAGCTGGGAGTGTTCAAACTGGAGAAGGCTCAGAGGAGTCCTCACTGCAGCCTTCCAGTACTTGAACGGAGCTTATAAACAGGAGGGAGACTGACCTTGCATGGGCAGATAGTGACAGGACAAGGGGAGATGGCTTTAAACAAAAAGAGGGGAGATTTAGGTCACATGTGAAGAGGAAATTCTTTACTCGGAGGGCAGCAAAGCACTGGCACAGGCTGCTCAGAGAAATGTGGGTGCCCATCCCTGGAGGTGCCCAAGGCCATGGATGATCTGATAGGGGGGGGGCGAGGAGGGGCAGCCAGTCGACAGCAGAGGGTGAGGCAGAGGGGCTTTGGGGTCCCTTCCAACCCAACCCACTCTATGATTCCATGATCTAAATGACCTGCAAACTATCTATTTCATGTGCATTCACATCTGTGAATGCAGGCAGAGGTCTGCGTGCAGAGGGAATATCCCACCTCCCAGCCTTTATTATTTTGCTGTTGCTTTTGGTGGATGGGCTTTACATTCCCACACAGCCTACAGATTGAATAAATGCTGTTAAGTCTCCAGTCATCGGAATCTTAAAAAAACCCAATCCTTCAGAGCAACGGCCCCTGCTGAGGACTCCCACAAACTGGGAAGCAGCCCGTCGGTCAGCTCCTCACCCCAACTGCAGAGCAGAGCACTCATGCATGGCATGATGTATGGGAACTGTTGATCACAGCCTGAACCTCTGATTGACCACCTGAGGCAAGCAATGAGTCAGCTGGAGGAACACAGGTGAAGGCAATTCACCTGTGCTACCGGAAGGGATGGAGCCTGGCTGCAGCTCTCCAAGATCCTATATAAGTGCTGACTGCCACTGAGGAAGGATCTCTTTTTGGAGATTGCTCCTTGTGGAGTTTGCTGTGAGCCTACGACACTGGTGAGCATTTCCATCTATTTTGATTATCTTTCCATTGCACTAATCTTAGTAAGTCTAACCTCTGTATACCTACTGACTGTACACCTATTGACTGTACACATGACCACAGGGGTTCTCCTCCACAACCCAACCACCGCCTTCCCCTGGGTGCCCCAACTGAGCCTTATATAAAGGTGGCTGCAACAAAGAGAATATTGAGAGCGAACACAAGGGGCACGGCGCAGGGCTGACGTGGTGGGGGTCGGGGAACTTTGCCTGAGGGAGGGTTTCTGAGGAATAGATCTAATTTCTTCTGTCACTGTTCAGGGAGTTTCACTTTAATCCAGGGCATGGGTACTCCCTTGCCAAGGAGGAGCAGGCATTAGGAGCCTTCCTACTGACCAATAATCCTCAGAGCAGGGTTGAAATGAGGATAATTAGAGAAATGGGACAAAGGAAACTGCACCAGGGGAAAAAAAGGACAGGCAGACAAAACAAGCAGAGCCCTCAAAACTGAGGTTGCAACCAACTGCACATGCAAACCACTGTTTCCGGGGCCACCTGACCAACAGAGAGCCTCACCCCTGCAGGGCTGGTGGTTGCCTGTTTCCTCCTGGGTTTTACAATGCCTGCAGCTAAGGGCTCCACGTCCCCTCATCGTGCTCTCTGTGATGCTTATTCAGTTCTGGGAAGCAGGTGAGGTGCGAGCATCAAATCCACTGGATATCAGAAGCCATATCGAGTTGGTGATTCTAGGATTACCAAGGTTCATCAGTGGCAATATAACCAAATGTTGACTCAGGATTTAAGAGGACACATGTGCTATGTGTTACCTCTCCAAGGGCCTGTGCCCCTCTCTTTCTTCCTTCCACACCAGCACTGCTCATGAGAATTCAAGGCATGAGTCACAGCCCACAGTATCTCAGAACGGCTTAAAAGCCATTAGGTTTAAAAAGCAATAAAAATCAGTTGGGATGAAGGCAGATGAGAACAAGGGATGCTTTTGCCCCCTTCTGGTGTTGGGGCTATACTGGAAGCTGCCTGCCCCCAAAGTGCATAAAAGACTCAGGAACAGAACTCAGCCTGCAGACGCGGCAGTGCCAGCAGGAGCCTGGCAGAGCAGCCCTTCGCACCTCCAGGCTCCCTGCATTGCCCTGAGCTGCCCTCCATTCCCCCTCCCACCTTCCTGTCCCCGTCTCCTGCAGACTTCCCTCCTTTCCCTCTCCCCACCTCCATCACTCCCTAACCCTCCTCACCCCTTTCTCCCACGTTTCCCACCGGCCCTTCGCTCCCCGCAGCCCTTTGTTTCCCTCTGGTTTCGTTTCCTCGCTCGCCCCCGTTTCACACTTCACATCTGCTTTACCCCCATCCAGCGGCCTTCCTCAGCCCCCGCATCTCCTCCCCGCCCCAGCACCCTGCAGCTCATCGCCGAGCTCCGCTCCCCGCGCACATCGAGGCCATTCGGTTCTCCTCCCCGCACCTTTGTTCTCCGCTCGCCGCCCTGCCCTCTCGCCCCAGTCCCCCGTGACCCAACCGCTCGGGCGCGGCCGTCCCCTTCTCTCCCTCCCTTCCTCCCTTCTCGGCGCTCCGCCGGGGCCGCCCCGGAGCGCCCAGGCCGGGCCCGGCGGTGCCATCTGCCGCGGCGGCGATGAGGAAGGGCCGCTCCCCCCCGCCCGGCCCGGGCTGAGGCCCCGGCGGCGGCAGGTAGCGGCGTCGCCATGGTAACCGGCGGGGCCGCGCGCTGCCGGCGGTAATCCGCTCCCCCGGGCCGGGCCGGGCGGCTCCGCCTCGCGGCGGGAAGGCGGCGGCCGGCGGGGGCGGCTGCGGGGAGCTCGCGGCCCGGCCCGCACCGGGCCCCGCGGGTCGGCCGGCAGCCCCCGTTCGTCCTACGGGCCCTCGGGTTCCGTTCCTCAGCCGGAGGGAGCGGGGCCGAAGGGCGAACGCCGCGTGCGGCGGGGCGGCAGGCCGAGGGCCGGCAGATCTGCCACCTGATCTGCGCTGACCCCCCGTCCGCCCTGCGCGAAACCGGAGCCGGCCTGCCTAGTGTGCCCTGCCGAGCCGGCCGACCCGACGGCCCTTCCCCGCTCGGTTCTGGGACGGGTTCGGCCTGAGCGAGGCAGGGGTGCGGCTCCCCGGCCGTCATTGCTGTTGGACGTGGTGTACGGGCCCGAAAGGAGCTCAGGAGGGGCCCCGCCTTCACTCGGGGCAATCCCTGCCCCCATGCAGGGCGCTGAGCCCCGCTTCACCGCTCCCCAGGAAAGCGGTGGCTGTTCTCAGCGGGGTCACACGAGGGCCGTGGGGGTGCAGGAGAGGGAGCGGGGTAGGAGGGAGCTGCTTCCCCATCTGCTGTGCTCAGCGGCAGATAACGGCTCCAGCGCACGGGGCTGATAGCAGCCAAACTGAGCTTCCTGCGAGCAGAAAGCCACTTCCTGGCACTGCACGGCCTGGTAATGGCTGAGCTCCGCGTGCTGTCCGTGCAGCAGACCCTCTGCCCCTTCCTGCTCATGTGAAAATGCTCATCTGGGACACAGCATCTCCCGCTGCACGGCACAGCCTCTCTCAGCACGTTAAGCTCTCATTTCCCATGGCTATCTGAGGACGCTGTCACGCTCATCCCCGGGGGACACCCGCATGGCATGGCTGCACCGAGCCACCTTCCCCCCCCGGGTCACATTCACACAGTCAGGACAAGGGGCAGCACTGGCCCCTCTGTGTGCCACGCTGCAGGTTGGGACCAGGCTCCCATCTGCCATCAGCAGCCCCCAGCTGCCCGTGACAGTTCCCTCTGCTGTGCTGCCAAATACCTGCTTGGAGATTTGCAAGCTCGGTGTTGTGCCTTTCTAATTTCCTGTCAGTTGTGTTGTGTTCTAGGGAAATCTTTTCATTCTTCTCCCAAAAAATGATCAGTTGGGAGGAAAAAGCGGTGGGTACTTACAGAGGACAAAAGTGGTAACACACAGCAAGTGAGGCTCTGCTGCACATCAGAACAATCCCTTTCAGAGCCCTGAAGGATGCAGCTCGTGCCATCCATGCACAAAGGTGCTGTGAGCCCACTGCTGCACAGCCCTCAGCACCGAGCCGGACGCTTCTCTCCAATATGGACCCTTACAACTTTTGATCAAGAAACAGTTCTTGGTGGTTCTCATCTCTGAGAAGTCAGCCCTTGATTGGCTTCTATATTTAGGTTTCTCCAGGGCTTTAGGAAGTTCACTCCTCATGGTATTTAGGTGTAGGATGAAAGCAGCTTTTGCGGGGGATATGTTAAACCACAGCAGGCTCCCTCGGTTAATGCTGCAAGGGAGGAAGGGCTCCTTTCCTAGAGCTTCCCTCTTCCTCCTGTCCCTCGTAAGGTGCGTGCCTCAGGCACAGGCCCTGGGGAAATGCTCAGCCAGGGAAAGCATCAGTTGCACTACTAATAATAAACAGAACCCATTGGGGGAGTATGGCAAATCTCCCTCTTCAGGATTTTGCTCCTTTTTCTCCTGGAAAGATTTTTCTGACTATTTTTTCCTGCACAGATCGGATGGGAAAACAGAGGAAAAGCAGTAGCTAAACTGCTGGTAATGTTTCTCTGTTACACATTTGCACAGCACGTTGTACCAAGCAGATGTGTAGCAGTCCCCTCCCTGCAGCACAACCAGCCCAGCGGATCCCCACACAGCCCAGGAGGGGCAATTCCTGTGGGAGAGTCCCAGGGCAGATGGAGGAACGCTCCCTGGGCTCCATGCTTCCTCTGGCCAAGCCCTGCAGAGCTGCATGCCCAGCGCCCACTGCCAGCCTAGCACTGCTGCCCTGCATTGTTCCTCTAAGCAGCATGGCACACAGTACTTTTTCTTCCCAAGGTAAATACTTCCTTGTCAGGGGGAGCCGAGCGCATTATTTTTAGATGGCAAACAAAGCTGAGGTGTGTGCCTTTCACTGGGGACAGTGGCCTCGCAGAGCAAGCTGCTCCTCCAGCAGCCACAGCTGAGCCGTCTCTGTGAGCCCTTTGCTCTGACCTCAGCTTATTTCTCTGCCAGCTCCCAGGGCTCTGCATGAAAACGCAGCTGCCTGGGAGGGGCGAGCCTGGAAACGGCAGCGGGGAGGGCCCAGGTGGGGTGCAGGATCTGTGGGTGCCAAGGTGCTGCCTGTGGGGTGCAGCGGGTGCAAGGGAGCAGAGGACGCTTTGCTGGATGCAGGGCAACGGAGCTGCAGCCTGGAATCTGAAAACCTGAAAGACTGCACCAGGTGGGTGATGGCACGCTGCTGGGCCCCGCAGCCCCACAGCCTGGTGCAGCCTGGCATGGCTCAGCATGGCCTGATGCAGCCTGCAGAGGGGTGATGGGGAGCGACAGCCATCAGCCTCAAGGGAACAAAGCGCAGGGTGCCCAGAGCAGGGCTGGGCTCTGCTTCCATTCCATTGGGCTGGGTGAGGATCGGGGCAGCCCTGTGACACAACGCCCAGCACTGCCGCACAGGTGGCACCGACACTGCGGTCCAGTGGCTGCTGTCATGCTGCAGTGGTTTTGACTGTTTTGAATTAAGCAGAGTTTGTGTGAGTTTGGGACTTTTTTTTTTATATATATACATCGATCTGTAACAATTGCTTAATGCCATTTGGATCTGTTTTACGTGGTTTGGGGAGGTGTGCTGGGGGATAGGGAGAAACTGCGTTTGTAGTTAGAAGAACATACAAAACAGCATTGGAAGAGCACATTAAGTAGCATTCCAAAACAAATCTACAGGTATCTACTGAAAATTACATATTGAATATTGAGATAATACTGAAATACATCACTGCAACACTAAGAACATGCTTAAAGGTGGCTCTTCCCTACAGCAGCTCATTGCTGCAAACAACCTTCCCAGCGCTGTGGCAGGAATCTAACAAAGATCACAACCAAAGTAAAACCTTTCAGATGGAGAGGAACAGGCAAGGTCACCCTTTACAGTAAGGTCACCCCTTGTTCCAACTGGGAACAGACTGAGCAGCACTGGGGCAGCCACACAGCATCCTCGTACCTGCATTAGGACATGGCTATGTCAAAATGGAACTCTGTGGGAGGAGGCAGAGCGCAGCAGTGCTCGTCAGGGCAAGCAAAATTATGTAAAGTGAGTTACAAATGATGCTACAGCAAATCAAGGTCAGGCCAGGCTGGGGCCAAGCCCCAGATGATGGTGTCCTGGTGTCAGCTCATTGTTCCTAGTGATGCAGAGGACATGGGCCACCCTAAGAACATGCTGACAGCTTGGGAGTGGGGGGGGGGCTCAGCCCCTCCTCCAAGATCTGAGCCTCCTCACCAGATAAGGGCACTGAGGACCTAAGCATGCTATGCCTTTCTTCTGTCTTCACCCCAAAAGCAGTGCCAAGCCACAGCAATTACACTGGACTCCATCACCACCTTTAGTGATGCTGAACAAAACAAAACACGCAGCACCCACCCCCAGTGACAGTGGGCTCCTGACGTTGTCACCATACTTATTTACTCTGGGACCAGAAAGGGCGGCCGTCCTGCACAGGGGCTGGGAGGGAAAGGTGACTGAACTCTGCCCAATGTCTGCACTTGGGAAAACCCCCTCTGAATGTGGCTTCTTTCCACCACAGCCACACACGGCAGACCCCAGCTCCTCCAGGAATTCCCAAGTAACCTGGGCCAACCCAATAGATTTTTTTGAGCTCTCGGCCAACGCTACACATAGGGAAGCCAAAGTTGAGCATGCTGCTCAGTGCTGGCTGCTCTGTGATGGCAAAGCTAATCAGAGGGCCCCTCTCTTGGGTCGGACGCGGTCCAGCAGCATCCCATCATATCTGGTCCAGCAGCATCCCATCACATCTGGTCCAGCAGCCACAACACTGCAGGTCAGGGACATGGGTAAATCCACACAGCCACACAGCTGGGCTCCCACGGCTGCCTGCGAGCCTCTGTCTTGCAGCAGGGATGCTGCTGGGGAGTAGAAGAAAGGGAGGGCAAACCAAATGGGGCAGGGGAGGCAGACAATTAATGCAACCTGCCCTCCGCGTGAGGACTAAATTGGCAGCTGACAGGTTATAATCTGTGCAAGTGAGATCTTCACAGGAGAGGCGAAGGCTCCATTGGGGGCCAATTGGATGGTTAATTAGGAGAACAAAGCAAAGGATTTGCGAAAATGTTTATGAAACAGTGTTTTGCAAGGAAGCCTCTGAGAAATGCTCACCGGTGAGGAGATGGTTTTGGTTAGGAGGGGGAAACACAAGGGTGAAATAGCAGAAGCAAGCACTGAGACAGAAAACAGCAGTGCTAACGTCCCTGAGAGGGACAGGGGATTCCCAAGCATGGTGCAATGGGGAAGGACCCTGTGACACCTCATTTTTCTAGAAATACACGGGCCGTGTTCTCCTCTTCCTGCCAGCCCGGCCCCCACCCCACAACCAAAAGGCAGGACAGCACAGAGCAGCCTCCGCAGGCAGCCAATGGGCGAGCTGCTCGTCTTGTAGAGACAGGGCAGAGGAAAGCAATTAAACCGAAGCTTTGATTAGGACTCACAGATGACTGCTTGTGTTAGAAATGCCTGCGCTTCTCTAAGCATCTCGGCTGTGGTGAGAGCAGGCCGGGTCCCCCATCCCCTGCTTGGTGCTGCTGCTGCTGCCACAGGAGCGTGACTGATGCTCTCTGTCCCACACACAGCTCCAGAGCTCAGAGGTAGGAGCCAGTTGCTAAGAGACAGGACTGTACTTTCCAGCCCACATCCAGACCTTTGTCACCAGCTCAAGGGCTTTCTGCTGGATCACAGCTCTTGGCGCAGGTGAGCTGGTGCAGGCAGACCTCCTCCTCCTGCTGCTACACTGAGCTGCCAGCACCCCAACTGGGAATGGGCACGGCACGGCCGACACAGGGACCAGCTGCCCTGGCTGGGTGCTGCCAGACCCCCCCTAATGCCCTGCTGCAAATGGACACCAGCACTCGCAGCAGCACCAAAACCCAGAAGAGCTCGTGTGCCCCAGATGAGCAGATGACCCAGAGTTTGCTTTTAGATCACTCATCATTCAAATGCAAGCCAAACAAGGAGTCCCTACCTTTTTTTTGTTTTGTTTTCCTTTTTTGGGGTAGTGGCTGTTGGTTGGAATTTACTCTTTAGCCCAGAGTCACCACATGTAGCAAACAGAACACCCAACCTGCCCCATCCTTCCCACTGTAACCTCTCTGACAGCAAGGAGAGGGTTTGAGATTGGAGATTGCGTCCTGGGCCGCCAAGCTGAAACAGAACAAGGGCGAAGGGAAAATCATTTACACAGCATCTCTGGTACAGGCCCTGTATCGTTCTGGTACAACATAACCAGCCTGTCCTAACTTCTAATGGCTGCTGCCTTAATCTGAGATGTGCAGGAGAGAAACGACTACTCCAAACCTCGGCTATTACTGCCTGCTCCCATAGACACGCACATACATTCTGCAGCTTTTTCTTCTCAAATAAATTGCTCCTCTTTGGCACCAGCCATAACAGAGGAAGTCAGCAGCATTCCAACAAAGACAGCAGTTCTGGCCCACAGGTACCTCGCAGCCACAATCAGCTAATTAGATGAGACACTGAAACTCAGCAGCGACTTTGGCCCATCTTGGTCCAGTTGTTCAGAGGTGGGCACAGCTAATATAAGATCAGGGGAAGATCGTTGCTAATTTGCTTTGAAGGAAGGTTCTATGATTCTATGAAGATAAATTAGTGCCTATTGCTCCGTCCCAGCAATGCAGACGAGGGCTGGGGGAATGGATGCACCCGTGATGCTCCATGGTTCTCTGTGTCCTCCCCACCATTTGTTCTGTCCACGGAGTTTATATACTGCACACACGCTGTATCTTGCTGCTGACAACACAGAATCACAGAACGGCCAGGGTTGGAAGGGACCTCAAGGATCATGAATCTCCAAACCTCCTGCCACATGCAGGGCCACCAACTTCCCCATTTAATACCAGACCAGGCTGCCCAGGGCCCCATCCAGTCTGCCCTTGAACACCTCCAGGGATGGGGCATCCACAACCCCTCTGGGCAGCTGTTTCAACACCTCACCACTCTCTCTGTGAAGAATTTGCCCCTGACATCCAACCCAAATCTTCCCTCCCTCAACGTAAAAGCATTTCCCCTTGCTGCTGCCATCAGTGCTGAGCTCCTCGTTAAAGCAAGGCCCCAAGTGCCTGCATGCCTCTGCCATTTGCAGGGACGGGATATAACCTGAAGAACCCCAGCAGCTTCTCACTGGGCCTGGCTTCCCTGCCCTTCCATTTAAGCACCATTTTTAACAAGGTCTTACAGAGCTGTGCTTCATTTGTTTCTTTTTTTCCCTTCTCCAGTGATATGAGTGGTTCATTGAGAAAATATCAGGGATCCTCCTGGAGCTCAGCTTCTCTCAGCTCAGCAATGCCACAGTGCGTCTGGAATCACGGAGATTGCACAGCACAGAGGATGGAGAGAGATTATTCTTTTAGGAACTGTTCATTCAGGCCTGTGGGAGAGGCTGGGGCCATCCAGCACAGAATGCAGGACTGTCAGCAGCATCACCCTCAGCACCAGCAGTCTTTGGCAGTAAAATCTGCTGCCAGCACCGTGCAAACATGGGGGCTGAAGATGGAAGCAATACTGTGGCAGGAGACTTCCTCTGGGTTCGGTTACAGGACCACACACCCAGCAGCACTGTGCTGCTCTCCTAAGGGTACATCTGAATGTCAGCCTGCCATCAGCACAGCTCCCTGCAAAGCCAGTGCTGCCCTGCACGGGGGGGCTCTGTCACAGCAGGTGAAGGCTCTGCGTGCTCTAAGTAAGGCTGTGCCAGAGAAGTAAGAGACTATTTCGCAGATAATGCCCTTAGGCCCATTTGCCTTGTCTGAGGCTCTTCTGAACAGCCTTAATTTTATTTTTTTTTTTATCATGTGAAGTCCACAGAAGGTCTAAGTGGTTATTCACAATAGTGAAAACCTTCTGTTGGCTCACCTTCTTGGAAGTCATAGCCGTGCAGCTTTGGGGGGCACTGAATATGAGCACTGAAGTGTACTTGCACCAGGAAAAACATAGCCTCTATTAACTGCTGGAGCAGCATCTTTATAGCATGCCCAGCTTCTCAGCTCGAGCTTTCTGCCACTGTGCTGTGCTGTCCCGAGGCCGAGCACTGCAGCTTTCAGCATCATGGCTTTCACACGCTCCAGCAACACAGCATCCCTGTCTCTGGGAACTAAAATGTACTTGGGGATGTGCTGCAGTGGGTGAGCTGGTGTCCCATGTGATGCTCTTCCTGCTGCCAGTGAAAGGCCTGCATCCATTTTGCTTTTTGGTCTCATTCTGTTCTCTACAGCGCTCTTCTCTGCTACAGTACCTCCCCACGGATGGATTTCACCGGGTGCAATTGTGAAATGATTTCTAACACCTGGTTCTGGGGGAGCCAGCATAGGTGAACCGCGCCGGTACAACAATAGCAACCCACCCTCACAAATGTCATCGGCCTTTTATTAATGCCTAAAAGAACTCCAGAACCTCGTGCCAGCTCTGCAGGGGACAGACAGCGAGCAGGAAAGCAACATCAAATTGCAGGCAGTGCTGCAGAGCCTACCCAGTCCCCAAGCTCTGCACAATACCCCATGGGTCAGCCTGATGCGAGGCTTCCTTGCACCTCTCCCCACAGCCCCTCTCACGCCCAGCCTGCACCATGGGCTGCCATGCCAGCACAGGGCACGGGAAGGGCAGCACTGATGGAGAGAAGGGCATGACCCCTCCTGCAGCCGGGCTGGGGTCTGGGACTGGCCCTGCCCTGCTTCACACTGAGCTCCAGTGCTGCTGAAGGGCTGCCTGCCCCTTGTCGCACTGCCTGAGTGATGCTAAATGCTTAGGACAGGAGGGACAAGAGATTATAAGGAACTGCATTTTAGCACCTTGTCATGAGCAAATTCTCCCAGTTCTCAGCAAAGCTGGGATGAGGGGAGCCCCCACCGAGCAACGGGGCAGGCAGATAACGGGGTGCATTGCACCTCAGCTCTCGCCACGCAGCGAGGGAACGGCAGCCTTGGGCACTTTGGGACAGCCATTGTTCACGCCGCAGCAGCACACAGCACACAAAGCTGCCCTCCTCAGCACAGCCTCAGTGCCCGGACCTGCAGGCAGCGCCCAGCCCGAGCTGAGCTGTCACACAGCCACGTCCCACACCGCCGCACCTCAGCCGTGAGGGGCTTTTTTAATTGTGTGTGTTAAACGCCCAGCATCTTTGGGACGTTCATCTGGGAAAAAGAAATCCGAACAGCCTCTGTGCCAGACATCCGTCCGCACTGCTGCTCCTATTCCCAGTGCATTCTTTGAGAAGACCACCATCTGCTCCGGCCACCACCTAAGGCAGATGCCCCCTTCTCAGCGCACAGTCACAGCTCTCAAGCCACCCAAATCTGATTAGGCCTGTTCTGATGAGAGGCCTGGAGGAGGGCAAGGGAAAGTTCCTCGGGAGAGAAAATAATAACCACGCGGTAATGATGTTTTCGCTACAGATGCGCTGAAAATACACAAGCCAGCTCGAGATGCATAAACCAAAAGGTGCTGCTCTCCCTGGTTGCTGCGGGGCTTATTATTTTCATTTTTGCCTTCTTTTTTTTTTTCCCCCTCCTCTCTAAGGAGCGGCCCCAGCCCTGTTGGGGACTTGCCCTTATCCCCACCGCTGCACGTTGTGCTCCTCAGCACCTCTCCTCCAGCTCTGGCTGTGGCACCTCGGAGCTCCTGGAGCAGCCCAAAGGTGCCCCCACCCACACTGCCCCCAGCCAGGGTATTTCTGCTCAGCCCTTCCATCGTGGGACGGACCTGCAGGACGCAGGAGAACAGGCACGGGATGGGCAGTATCAGGTTGCTGCACGGGCAGGAGAAAGCACGCAGCACACCAGCCCAGGAGTATTTGGGAAAAGCAGCAGAATGGCATGAAAGCAGAGAACGCGCTTTGCTGTTGAGCAAAAAGCTCAAATTATTTGACTGCATGCATGAAAGAAATGAAATCCACCCACAACACCAACCCAAAGCACTGAAGACCAGGAGAGCACCGAATTATCAGCAGACGAAAAAAAACCCTATTAAGTTATCTCTCCATTGGAGAGCCACTCCAGGCAAAACCAAAACCCAGCAAGCGCATCCATCCAAAACCAACGTGGGATTCCCTGCAGAGAGCAGCACTGGGGGTGTGGGGGGGAGGAGGGG
>NW_024884615.1:0-10125 GCF_019232065.1 Centrocercus urophasianus
ACACTCTGTGCACTGTTTGCACCATGCATGGCACACACTCTGTGCACCTTTTGCACCATGCAACCACCTGCCCCACACACGACCTGTGCACCACATGCACCACACACCCCTTCTGCACCTTCACCCCGTGTGCCCCACGCACTGCTGCAGCATCCTGAAGGCAGGACACAACCACTTTTTTGTTGCCTTCCCCTGCTGCTGAATATTTATCAGCCCGATTTGCATGGCTCCTTTGCATAAGCTGTCTCTGCGAAGTGGCTCTTCTTGGGACAATCTGAAGTATTCATCTCAATAATTCTGCAGGCATTTCGACTTCCCGGGACGGAGCCTTTGTTTTATACCATTGCCAACAAATTCTTGGTCACATGGGTTCATGTTTCCAGCACCAGATTAGTGCACAACAGTTCCCATTGAGAGCAGCGATGGAGAATTTCCCAATTTCCTTCCAACGTGAAGCAGCTTGTTGGGAAATCTGGTCCTTGTTTGGGTGTGCAAACAGAACCACTCCAAAAAATCCACGCCGTGCAGCCCAGTGCTCCTGCTGACATCGTTACCAGCCAGGAGGCTGCTTTCCTCCTCCTCACAGCTCCATTGAGCGAGAGGAAGTAGGGCTGTTATGCCTTTGATTTCAGACCCTAATTAGGCCTCAGGAAAGGAAATAGTGCTGCTTAGGTAATGCTCACTAACGGGTCCCAGCGTTGCTCAGAGCTTTGGCAGCTTTCAGCTGTGCAAAGCCTCCTGCCCTTGCCCTTATCCCTGTCCCTTTCCTTTTCCCTGCTCCTATCCCTGCCCCTGTCTCTGGCTATGGACGAGCCAACAGGATTGTTTGCCCAAAACAGCCCCCATCCTGAACGAGGCCATTGATTGAACAATTCTGGAGCAGAAACAAAATGAAATAAAATAAAAGTACACAGCAACAATCCAATAAGATTGTTTCTGCAAATACATCACTGCCCATTAGGGCTCGATGGGCGGCACGGCACGGTGGCTCAGCACGCCAGCCCGGATCGATGCTCCTGCTGCTATAAAGCCACTAATCACCTTGATTTATGGGCAACGTGTCTCAGAGGCACCTGGAAGCCTCCTGCATTGGTTCCAAGAGAAACTAGGCTGCTTTTTTTTGTTGTTTTGTATTTCTGTTTGGGTGGAGTTTGGTGGCTGCAGGCTCTCTGCTGCTGGGAAGGTGTGCAGGAGGTGGAGAGGTGGGGGTTCAGCAGCCCCAAGGGTGGCACAGACCTCTGCACTGCACTGGGGGTGGGAGATGGTGGGAGATGGCACAGAAGGGAGCAAGTGGGAACATGGTTGGGGCAGGCAGGAGTGTGGCACGGAAGCCCCTGCATGGTGCTGGCAAAGCCTGATGAACGCAGCTCCTCCCTCTCCCAGGGAGCTGCAAAGTTCTGTGCTAATCAAGGGATTATAAGCACTGCCCTGATTGGGGTGGCTGAGGATGTGCACACAGCACATGCTGGGTGCTGGAGAGCTCTTCAATCAAACATTGCAGAAGATGGCACAGCGAGAGCCGGGAGTGCAAAGGGAGCAGTGATGGTGAGGAGGGGAGCAGGAAGGGCTGCACCAACTCCATCCCTGCTGGGGGCTCAGGCAACGCTGCCTCCGGCCATTGAGGACACAACCCACAGCTTTTACGTGTTTTCAAAGAATTTTCTGTGTTTAAAGAGAGACTCCTAAGTGCTCCTCTGGATGAGGGCCAGAGCACGGAGTGGGCTGCAGGATGGATGTGGGATGGGGACAGCATGGCTGTGCATGGAAAGGCACGCTCCCATGCACCTCTCACATCCCACACAGCTGCGGTGCTGCTGAGTGACACAAGAGGGGACCTGGGGACACATCCAGCATCTTGCCCTGCTGTTCTGTGTGCATCCAAAACGCTGGTGGCTGGCACCATCCATTGGGAAAAGCCAGTGCAGAGCAGCAGCTTAACAGATCGCGTTAACCGCTGCATTGTTAGCACCTGCTGAAGGCAGCAATTAAACACCTCCACCTCGGTTGGTAGGTGGGCTTTGCAGATGCTGGAGCAGCACTTTCATACACATACAGGGTGGCTCCCACAGGGACGATGACAGCTGCTCTGTGGATCCTGATGGGCACTGGGTGGGATTTTTCCCTCTCATCCCCTTCTTCTGTGCCATTTCCTTCAGAAGGGAGGAGAGCTGTGTGGGGCTGCCTTACTTGCTTGTAAATAATGCATTTATTTGCACTTACAAGGGTCTGAAAACACAGCAAAACTGTTTGTGTTTCTGCCAGGGTTGCTGTTGCTCCCTCAGCGACTCTTCCCAGAGGCAGAAGCTCAGCATCTCCCTCTCCCTGGGGCTCCTTCCTCCCCACAGATTCTGCTTTTTGCTCTTAATATCCACTTTCCCATTTAATGAGCCAGCAAATGCCAGGGATGATGCCTCTCTCAGAGCACCCTGCGCATTAGCAGGATGATCCCACTGGGAGCAGCCCTGCTCTGTGTACTGTAACTGTGGGTCCTGTAGGAGCCCCATAAGCAGTGCTGCTCTCCCCTTAAGAAACAAATCCCCCCCCACCCCCCCAGAGCCCCTGCACGGCCCCTGCCCTGCACCCGCTGTGCAAAACAGCACGGCTTCACCTGGGAAAATGCAGAAGTTCCCAGAATTGTGGGTCACACTCCAGGAAAAACCCGGTGGTTTTGGTTTGCTGCGAGTCAGAAAGCAAGCAGAGAAGGAAAAACAGGTTCTGCTTTTGGAAACCACAACCTCCCAGCCCAGGGAGCTGCACACGTCAGCCCATCAGCGCCCATCTGCCAGAGACACTGCGTGCACCAGAGGTGTCAGAGCAACAGAGAGCGTAATTGCTAAATAATTTATCAGAAGAGGGCCAAACAGGAGCAAGGCAGAGAGCAGCCCGACGGAGCTGAACGTCTGCAGCCCCCAGAAGGATGCACTGTGTTATCCTCTGCGCAGTGAGCTGTGCTGGCAAGAGCTGCTCGGAAAACTCTGGGTGGTTCTCTTCCAACAACACACTGCTGGTTTTCCCTCTGTCCCTCCAGTAATTTTTGTGACATCATCTTCCCCTTATTCCCCTCTTTCTCATCCCTTATTTCATACTGTGGTGAGCAGGGGGGCCGTGGCACAGCTGCACCGCATGGCACATTGTGGGGACACTCATGGAGCCATAGGGGGGCCCTGACCCCATCTGCCTGTGCCTCTCAGCCCCCCGGCCAGGCACTGTGCAGGGGCACTGCTGGCAGGTTCCTGGCTCCCCTCGTGCAGGTTAAATCTGTCTCAGACCACAAATGAGACGTGTCTGCTGAGTTCATCTGCAATTACAGCGTGGAGCAGCCCTTGTAATTAGGAGCTTCACCCTGGAAGCGCAGCCCTGCGCTGCACACCCTGCACATGCTCCTTCCTCCTGGGCTTAAATCGAGGCAGGAGGGCTCCATCCTGCACAATGGGTGGTGCAGAGGGGGCTGCAGCCCCTCCCTGGCAGCCATTGTTACTTGGTGCAGGATTGCAGCGGATAGATGTGTGCGTGGGGCATGGGGCTGTTGCTGCGCCCTCCCCCCACGTTCAGAGGGATTGCCAGCTCTGCCAGACAGACACGAGGTGCAGCAGGGATTGCCCAGCCTGTGTCAGGCAGTGTGGGCACATCCTGGTCCCGCAGCCCCCGTCCTTGGCACAATCCCTCTCCACAGCTGTGCCAGGAATGCACTTGGCTCCCATACTGCTGGCCCTGCAGCCAAGTGGCTGCTCCCATGTGCCCCAGCAGCAGCAACACATCTGCAGAACTTGGAGCCGCAGGAACCTTTGTCCTACAGAGAGAAAACACAGAACACCCGAGTTTGTCCAAAAAACCCTACAGGAGAATGGGAGCTGCTGCTTGCATCCAGCAGGGCACAGCTGCGGGGCGGCAGGGGATTCCTATGGAGAAACACCTGCAGAGTCCCCACCTGTGCAGTGAGACCCCTGGGGCTGCCCCACTGCTGCCAGCAAACCTGCAGCGAGGAGCCCTGGGATGCTTTCACACGGCCTTGGCCTTTTTTGTCAAAACAAAACAGAAGAGAAAAATGTGGATTTTTCTTTCCACTGAAACCTCGCATTCTCTCCTGCAGATAAAATTTCCCTGTTTTTTTTTTTTTTGTTTTGCCTTAAAACCAAAATAACCAAAAGCATCTCAGCAATGCGCCCCGCAGCCCAGCCCCACACGGCCCGCGAGCATCTCCATCCCATCAGCACAACCCCGGAGCTCTGCCCCCCCCAGGGCACAGCTGTGCTCAGGATGCAATTGTGGTCTCCCATGGCATCTTCCCGAGGCACTCGGCCATGGCATCGGGCAGCCGCTTCCTGCCCACCTCTTGTTTCCACGGCGTTGCAATCGAGAGCAAAATTGCTTTTCCCTTCCTGCCCGGCCTTGGTTGCGGTGCCGTTTCCAGAGTGGTGAAGGAGGAACGGTGCCCATAGTGCAAGGAGGGGACATGTGGGGTCCGTGCACCCCCGCGGTGGCGCTGCTATTCCTGGCCTAATTGCTGCTCCCTGATCAGCAATGCACGCACACTGCAGCTCGGTAATAGCTTTACTGCTGGCGCATGTCACCAGTAATTGCATTAAAGCAAGGCAGCAGCC
This sequence comes from Centrocercus urophasianus, assembly GCF_019232065.1. Lineage (NCBI taxonomy): Eukaryota > Metazoa > Chordata > Aves > Galliformes > Phasianidae > Centrocercus > Centrocercus urophasianus. The sequence goes on from NW_024884615.1 coordinate 4,602, forward strand.
TTGATCGAGCCCTGACGTGGCCCAGTGCAGGGGTGGGCAGGGGGGCAGCTCCCCCAACCACCCTTCCCCATCACTGCATCCTGGCTCTCGTGCGCACCCTTGGGCTGAAGCTCCCCAGTGCTTGGAGGACCGACGTCCTACAGATCACCCATCACCTAAAAACATCACCTGCATGGTTGTTTTTTTTTTCTCCTGCAAAAAAGTTGGTAATTGGTGCATATAAATACCCACATGTGTATCTAAACACACCGCAGCTGACCAGCAGAGCTATTTAAAACCCAGGCGAGGTGGAAGATCAATGCCAAGCCCCTCTTTTAGGAAAAGGGCACGGGTGCACGCCAAGGACACGCACCCATCCTGCTGTCCGTGCCTCGGGGTCACGGAGCAGCAAAAATAGGGCTGTAAGTAGAGGTTGGAGCGAGTCTAAATAAACACCGGAGGTGACACCTGCCCTGCAGAGGGGCGGCCAGCACGGCCCCACCGCCCTGAGATTGCAGTGCCCTGCACAGCCGCGTGCTGAGCACCTGCTCTGCCCTCACACCTGGGCACAAAGGCAACACTGTGCTGGGAATCTGACACCGCCAGCTGAGCGCGGCCGCGGGATTTGAGCAACAGAGGGAGCTGCCAAAGCCAACAGAGGCTGCTGCCGCAGCACGGAGCCGGGTGCTCCAATCCCAACGCCAACCACCTCCTGCCTGTTCGGATGCAGCGGTTTTGGGGGTTTTTGCTTCCTCCCCATGGCTGAGTGAGTCAGCCCTTTCCATGGCACGGTGACAAACAAAGCCAGAGTGGCTGAGCTCCCTTCAAATCAAAGCAAACCCCATAGAACTGGAGGGACCCGGGCGCTTTGTATCCATGATCCTATCCACGATCCCCACTTCAGGAGCTGCCGTGGTTCTCCTTCCCCAGGGTCAGGTGGTGCCAAGTGCCCCCCTGTGACAACATTTTGCATGAGGAGACCTGAGGCCACCCATCCGTGCTGCAACGCCTCTGGATGTCCCCTCTGCACAGACAGCCACTGCCCCTCCTCGGGGCCAGCCGGCAGGTGACGATGCCGAGGCTTTGTCCCTTGCCCTATGATGTTGCCCATGATTTATAGGTCATTTTACAGCAGCTGTAAAGAGGCTGTAAATTATAGGAGGGGCATAAATTAGCCACAGACCCCTTTACTGGCCATAAAGATCTAAGGCCCACCACAGCTGCCTTTGGAGCTGGCACTCGGGAGCATTCCCGAGGACAGCCAGGGTTGCCTTCAGCCAGGCCGTGGGGTTCTTTGGCATGCTGGACATAAATGGGCCCTTTATAGCAGCGGGGCCGGGGGGCTGTGACAGGTGGGGAGGAGCCGGGGGCTCATTCTGAGCATGGATGGGCTGCACTGAGACCCCACATCCCCATCCCACAACACCAGCCCCACATCTTCACCGCCAGCCTCATGCCCAGCTCTGGCTCTGCTGCAACTGATGCCTCCTCCGGTGCTGGCGCCCTCCCCATGTGTGCAAATCCCCCCAAATTCCCCTACTATCAAGTCTGCCCCAGCAGCAGTTGGTGCCCTCTTGTTCTCCCGTGTGACCCTGCAGCACAAACAGCTTTGCAGCTCCTAGCCGTCCCATTAATTACATTACCCCTAACGAGAAGGATCAGGCGGAAGGGATTAAACTTCGATTCTGCTTCCGCAGTCCCAGCGCACAGGAGAGAAAAGCAGCTTTATCCGCTCAAAATGGGAGTCACTTTTCACACTCACTCCAATCCCAGTGTTAATCTCCTTGGTTTCCCCATCCCGCAGCAGGCAGCTCCCGGGGCTCTTCCCCTCCTCACCCAGATTGGCGATGCTCTGAGAGGACTCTGCAATCCTTCCCCAGCACTTGGCTGCTGCCTTGGCCCTCCTGCTGGCTTCTCCCCCCTCCCTGTGCTGCCTCGTGCCTGTCCCAGCCGGACAGAACAGCACATTTGGGGAATTTCTGTGAGTTGCCAGAGGCTCAGCATTTCCTCCCGCCTGGGGCTGCAGCTGCTGACCGCATGGCAGCGAGCTCTCATTATCTGCCTGGATGCAGCCAGTCCACGGGCTTTGAGCTTCAAGCACTCAGGGTTCACATGTGCACAGCACTGTCCTGCAGAGCTGCATCCACAGAAAGGCTCAGGCCCCGTGGTTGTTTTGTTGCACAAGTCTGGGCTGGGAACTGCTCAGCTCGAAGGTAGGAGAGGTTCTGTAAGTGACACCTGTCAGATGGAGCGCATCCTTCACACGGGCACTTTGCTCCTGGCAAGTGATTTGCATGATGATTCAGCATGAATTTGCCTACATTACAGTGCAGGGCACATCCAGCCCTCACGGTGCTCAGAGAGCTGCCAGAGGTGGGGTCAGGGTACCCTGCACCACGGGTCACCCCCTGTCTGCCTGCAGGAGGTGCTTTGCATCTTGAGAGGCTTTGATGGAGCCTGCCTCCTTTGCATGCAGAGCTCCTCTCACCTCCATTGCCAGCTGATGGCTCCCAGGGCTGCCCAGCTTTGGGAGTTCAGCAGGTGTTTCTCTGCAAGGCTATTGCCCTGGGTTGGGGTCAGGGTTAGGATCACAGCCCTGCCAGGGGCAGGGGAAGAAGCACCAAGTGCCAGGGCAGAGCCAAAGGCAGGAAGGATGCTTTGTGAAGGGTGTGGATTGCTCAGCTAGGATAAGGGTCTTGCAGGTCCCCTGGTGGGACAGCAGCCTCTGTAGAGCTGCCCCTGGTAGCTGCAATGTTGGGGGGCCACGTGCAGCCCCTGCCCCCGGTCTGGGAGCGCAGCTGCTGTCCACTGCTGGAGCATGAGACAGCAGCAGTAAATCTGGGCTCGTTGCTGGAGACCCCAAGGAGAGCATCTGCAGCTTGTTTTCATCATGAACTCCAGTAAAAAGGGCACCGTCCCTATAAATCCATCATGGGGAGACTTCCTGCACGCCCAATCCGGCTCCTGTTCCTCTGATTCCTCGTGCACAGACGCCTGCTGATGTCAGGGTGAACTGGGGGCTCCTGCTCTGAGTCCCTCCCTCCTTGCATCACTTCTGGGCTGCTCAGCAGTGGGGATCAGAGCTGTGAGGTCCCTCCAAGCCAGAAACCCCTGCTGGGCCATCTCTGCATCACGCTGTGCTCTTCTGTCCTTAAGTACCGAGAAGACAGAATGGGCTTAGAGCCTTCTTGGAAATCATCATCCATCAGCCAAGGGAGGGGTAAACACTTTCAAGTCAAGTGCTGGAGAATGAGCGCACAGAGGATGCTTCCTAGCCCTGCAGATTAAGCCCAGAGGAGTTAATCAATAAGAATCTAATTTAAGAAGCTTTTATGCACCTTTACAGCAATTGCTCTCTCTCAATATGCCCCCATCACTGCAGGTGCTCTCACCAACTGCTGCTAAGGGACTGGGGAGCTCTGGGGGCCACTTTTGCTCTCTCCATCCCTGCAAAACAGCTCTGATGCTCGGAGTCCTCAAGGAAAGCAGTGGCTGCAGGCAGGTGCAAGGCACCCCCGGGGCTGGGGTTGTGTGCAGAAGCACACTGCATCCCTGCAGGCACCAGCTCTGCCCTTCTGCTGCCCCTACCAAGGGGTTAACCCCGCTCCCCTGGGTTTGCATTCCTGTGTCAATGGGAAATGTGAGCAGGGAGCACCGGCCTCATTCTGCCCACAGAACCCTGCTGATGACAGGCCAGGCTGCCACCACGGAGTGCTCAGGTCCTGGTGGTGCAGATGGGTCCAGGCTGTGCCAGGTCCCCAGTGTGGGCCAAGAGATGCTCTGCGCTGAGGGATGCAGCGGCTCACTGGGTGCTTGTGGGAGCAGGAAAAGGCCACAGGAGCCCAGTGACCCCACAAGGGAAGGTGAGAGGAGCAGCATGCAATCTGTTGGGGGTTAGGGAGTTTAGGGTCTGCCTGTGGTTTGCCTGGCCTTCCTCCTCCTCCTCTCCTCTTCCAGCATGTGGGAGGCATCTCCGTTCCAGCCCGGCAGCAGCAACCTCGTGTGGGTTTGGCACAACAAGCGGGCACAGCTCTGCCCCGGGTTATAAATACTGCAGCTTCCACAGGGCTGTCTAGACAGGAAGGCAGCCTGCGAGCAGGGAGAGTCCCAGTGTTAAAGGGGACAGGGAACACAAGGGGAGTCACCTCCTGAAAACTCAGATGTGCACAGGGAGCTCCTCCGAAAGGAGCACAGGGAAGCTGGGCTGCACGGATGGGGATCCTTCAGGCTGTAAAAAAACTCTCCCATCTGGGGCAGCAAACCCAACACTTCCCCCCAGGTCATGAATCAGGCGCTGGAGGGAGCAAAGGAAGCACCGCCATCACAGCAAGCCCTTCCTCTATCAGAACCTGGGAAGCAATTCTGCCCAGCCCATAGAGCTGCTCTCCTTACTTCCAGCCTCAGAAGCTATTTAGAGTTTGCTCTGCTCCACTCTCCTTTTATACCCTTGCAGGGGAACATCACCCCGTTGTTTGTTGTTGGCTGTGGCTTTTTCCCCACTATAAATATCCGAGTGTTGCTTGAAAGAAAGAAGAAAAAAACAACACCCGACACCAACCACTGTAGGTAGTGGGAGAAAAATCATAGCCCATGGGTAATGACACATAATTGCAGCCCTTCTCCTGATGAAAGGAGCTGCCATTGGGCTCCTAAATGACAGCGTGCAGAAAACGCTATTATCAGATTATCTGAGCGAAGGAATCTTTGCAGCAACACGAAGGCAGAACGCTGGGCTCAGTGCTGCTGATACCATCACTGAGAGCAGTGCAGGATGAGCAGAGCATCACTGCAGCTGATGAAAGTGCTGGCTGCCTGCTGGAACACCTTACTGAACGTCACAGCACTGAGAGAGCAAATCAATGGGGGACAGAAGTCGCACCTGCTTTGTGCAGAGGATGCACAGCACTGAATGCTCCTCTGTGTGCTGCTCAGCTCTGAGCCAACCAAACCTCCACTGTGGGATGGATGGAGGTGAGAGGAGCCTGCAGTGCCCTTGCAGTAAGAGCTGAGCATTGGCAAGAGCTGCCCAGGTGTGAGACAAGGATGCACGAACCAAACGCAGATTTCTTGGACAGACATTTTGGCATAGCACTGAGGAGGCTGCAGCTTTGCTTGCAGAGGGCTTCAAGCAGCCAAGAGCCCACAGCAAGGGTGGGATGCATCCCATCACACAGAGCCACTGCTCTAGGGAAGCACTGACTGCTGCCCTGGCTGCAAACACCACCGTGCAACAGTCTGCCCCAACTGCTGTCTGCAGGCAGTAAAATAGCATGTGACGTGTTAATGGGCTCAGTGGAATTTGGCAATTGCAAGGCAGCAGCACACTGCACTGCTGGAGGAGTGCACCCTGCTTGGGCAGTGCTCAGTGGGGACAAGAGGTGCCATGGGGACACGGCCAGCTGGGAACAACGTCAGGGGAAGAGGCAGAAAAGCTGCGCTCAGGACCTTTGAATGCAAGGCAGGATGGCTTTTGTGTTTTGCTCTCCCTGGCTGCGCTCACTATGGCTCCTTGCTCACTATGGCTCCTTGCTCACTATGGCTCCTT
>NW_024884615.1:10135-19403 GCF_019232065.1 Centrocercus urophasianus
ACTATGGCTCCTTGCTCACTATGGCTCCTTGCTCACTATGGCTCCTTACTCAGCCTCCCAAATGCCACATCTGTGACCCCCACTGTCATTCTGTGGGTGCTCTGGGCACCTCTGGCCCCCTCCTCTGGCTGGCAGTGACGCCTTTCCTTCCATCACCATCAGACAGGCAGCCAAGCAGCACGGACAGAAGATGTTTCAGTGCTGTTAAGATGCAACTGGCAAAGGAAAGAGCTGCTTCGGGTCGATGAAAATAGCAGAGGAACCTCAGAGAGAGGAGAGAACTCTTGCAGTAGCTGAGCTCAGTGCTGCAGCCCTTTAGCCTGGGACAGCAGCATCCTGGAGCCAGTGTGGTCAGAGCGGGGCACAGGCAGGCGAAGCCCAGCAATGCTGGCAGCGATGTGGCTGCAGCCAGAGCAGCTAATAATGCTTTATTGAGTCAGAGCAGAGAGGGAAAGAGGGGGCTTCCTGTAGAAGCTGTACTCAGCTCCTAAATCATGCCCGGCAGCTAATATTTGTTCCCTGGTGCTGCTGGTTTTCATGAGTCACTTTTTCCTGGGAAAGTTGGTGCTCTGCAGGCTGCCAGGCGAGCTCTCTGCAGTGTCCTTGTGGCCAGTGGCAGGGTGGCCAGGGCTGGGTTTGGGGCTGGGTTTCTCCTTCTGATGGTTCACCAGACATTGAGCTCTGCAGCTGGAGAGCCCCAGCTTTGGGGGAAGCGTGGCTGAGCTGCTCACTGTGATTCAGTTGTTCCAAGGTTTGCTGCTCAGGTCGGCAGTGCACCTGGAAGCTCTTCAGAGCAACGCGTGGTCCTGCGAAGGCCAAGCAGCAAAAAGAAGCAGAGTAAAGATGATGTGCATTGGTGCAGACTCCTATCAGAGTGCAGACTCCCATCAGAGCACGGTCTGGGCGTCCTGCAGCCCCACACATCGCTGTGGTGCAGGTGCATGCTCCAAACCTCCAGCACACTCAGGCATGCACTGCAAAGCAGTGTGCACACGCAGCCCCTCTTGCAAGCAGGCAGACCCACAGCCAGGCTGAGCCCAGATGTGCCCCGGCCTTTTCAGGGAGGGATGAAGCTGCAAAGTCTTTGTCAGTGGAATCTTTCAGGGAAAGCTCTTTGTTATTCAGCATTCGCTCCTGCCTCCCCCCCCCTCTCCAAACCTAAACTAGCTGCATCTGCTTTTGTTTTCTAAATGCAGAAGTAGGGACTGAAAGGAGCCCTTTTGTGGTGAGGAGGAGGGGAGAGCTGCAGAGCTTTAAGTGGGAAACCGAAGGTCAGGGCAGAACTGCTCCATTGTGCCGCTCCTCTTCTCCCAGCAGCGCCTTCAGTTCTGTCCCTGCTGCCCAAACAGGAGCACAGCAGCACACGCACGCAGGTCCCCAGCTGCTGGCACAGGGAGTTGTTCAGCTGTTCCGCCAATGGAAGCCCACGTCCCGTTTATCTTAACGCTGCTCTTGATTAAGGGCAGTCAAACAAACCCGGGTTCCTGTGAAATCCCCATCTGCACCACCTTCAGGTTGCACTGATAGCGTGGTACGGAACGGCACAGCATGGCAACACCAGGAGAACCCCCCTGGGTGTGCAGGGGGCACTGAGGCACCATCCCAACCCTCTGCCCACCCCACATCCCAGTGTTCTCCATCACTCTCAGTGGTGGTTTTGGGCTCCCCATTCTTCCAGGAGGACCCACTTGTGCTCCATTTGTGCCACCAGATGGTGACAGCTTGTGGTCAGTCCCACTCTGAGCCCCACTGTGATGCTGAGGCAGGAGATGTGGGTCTGTCTTTGAGCCTCATGAGGCAGGGGATGCTTTCCCTGTTGTCCACCAGTTCCTTTACTCATAAGGGCCCATGGAACCGGTGTCCATTGATGGAGTCCAGCAGAAAACCATCACAAGAACAAAAGGGACATGAATCCTCTGCCTGCTCTCGCTGCTCTCAGCAGCCTTGGTTTGCCAAGGGAAGAACGCATGGTACCTTCCCCTCCCTCTGTCCACACATCTGTCATCCTGGAAAGAAAGCATTCCGTGGGTCTTGGCACAGCATTCTGAACAGTTGCCTGAAGCAGCAAGAGGCTGCTCCTGAGATGGATGCCCAGCATTTGGTTCAAATATAGCGATGGTGATTGACAGGGCTAATTCAGCCTGTCCTCTTCCCTGTTATAACTTAATCACTTGCACATTGCCTCGCGCAGATCTTTCCCTGCCAGCCAGGAGATGTCTTTATTCCAGGTTGCCTTGGTGTGAGGCTGACTGGGGGCTGCTGGGCTGAGCCCAGGGCTGGATTTGGGGAGCTCACCCTGTGCTGAGCTCCATCTGGCTGCCCAACTTGGCATTCTGTGGGTCAGGCCAGGCTGGGTTCCGTGGCACGGCCGTACATCTCCGTGTCCTCAACTCAAGCATTCAGCACAGCCCTAAGCAAAAAGCACACGTGCTGCCTGTGTATGCAGAGATTTTTTGGGGTGCTGAGTGTTACAGCTGCACCAGAGCTCAGGGAACACACAGCACGAACTGCAGCAATGGTGGTGGCTCCCAGGAAGGAGCTGGGGCTAGAAACTCCACGCAAAACTGTCCCATGATATGAATTAGGGGTAGAGATAGGGGTAGGGTGCCCGGGCTATTGCTCTGCAAACGATCTGGGGTACGGGGCTGCCCCACACCTGCACCCTGTGCGCTGGGGAAGGGAGCCCTGCAGCGTAGGGCACACAGTGGGGCGAGACATGGCTGAGAGCAAGGCAGCAAGAGTCCCTCGAGCACCCCGCTCCACGAGCGGAGTTTTTGGGGGCAAAACAGCCGCCTTCAGACCCACCCCCCTGCACCCCACACCCAGGAGTCCGTCCCGGGGCGGCTGCCGGCAGCGCAGCACGGGGGCTCCGAGGGGGCGCCCCGGCGGCGACTACAAGCCCCATCAGGCCGCTGAGGAGGAGGAGGAGGGCTGGGAAGAAGGCGGGGGAGGAGCCGGCGGGAGGCGGCGGGGCGCTGCGGGAGCGGCTCAGTCCGGCGGCGGCAGCGCGCGGCGGGGACGCGGCGGTGCGGGCAGCTCTGAGCGGCGGCCGTCGGGGCGGACCGCGCCTCCCGGGAGCGCCTCCCGCCGCCACCTCGGGGCCGGGATCCGCCATGGGGCGGCCGCACTGAACGCGGCGGCGGCGGGGCTGCGCGCTCGCCCCGGCCGGGGCTCCCCTCCATTGTTCCCGGGAGCGGCGGGCACCGCGCCTCCGCCGCCGCCCCGCGGGACTCCGGTGAGTACGGGGAGAAGGAGCGGGGCGGCGCTTTGTGCTCCGCGCGGGGGGGATCGCTCCGGGATCGCGGCCATCCCCATCCGCCGGGGGGGGCGGCCCGACGGGGCCCCACTGCGAGCAGCGCGGGGCTGCGGCTTGCGGGCACCGCGGGCGTTGGGCTGCGGTACCGGAGGTTCGGAGAGCTTAGGGACACCGGAGCGGTTCGGTGTGCTTGCGGCGGAGGTCCGGTTCTGAACCCCGGGGCACCCCGGGCAGCCGCCCGGCGGCACTTCGGAGGCGCGGTGGCTCAGTGCCCGGTTCTCAGGTCGGTGCGCGCTGCTCGGTTCGGTGCCGAGCTCCGGGGGCCCCCAGCGCTGGGGATCCGGTAGGGACTCGGTGCTGCTGCCCGGCCTTCGGCCACCCAAAGTTGCTGGGCGGGAGCCTGGCGGCTTCCAAAAGAAGATGGAGAAAGAGCTGGATTTGTTGCGTTAGGAACTCCGAGATGTTGGGGCCTTTGGGTAAAAATCGGCGGCGGAGGCGATGAAAATGAGCCGGGCTGAGATCTTTGTGCGTGTTGGCGTGGGAGGTGAGAGGGATCGGAGCGTTCTTCTGCCGAACTCTTTGCCAGCGTCTGGGAACGGCTCTTGCGTGTGCGCAGCGTGGCGGCCGCCCTACGCCGCAGCGCTCGCGACGTTTGCGGGGTCGATGTGTGCGGGACCGGCGGGCGCGGGGCTCCGCGTGGTTCTGTGGTCGCGGTTCGGTTCCTGGACGAGGGCCGGCGGCTGCCGCGGGGAACGAGAGGCGCTGCGCGTCCGTTTGCAACGCGTTCAGATGACGGCCGAACGCCGTGCGGATTGTTGGATAACTCGGCGCTGCTCCGCGCGTCACGGCTCAACGGCCAGACCTCCAAAGTGCTCTCCTGCCGAATGCTTGCGTTAACAAAACTGAGGGTTTGGAGGCTGCTCGAGTCCCGGGAGGAGGAAAATCGGGCTTTGTGATTTGCTCTCATGAGATCGCGGGGCTCTCGGGGATGTGCCCGCACCGGGGATGATGCAGGACGGAGCCCCTCACCTCTCTCTCCGGCCAGCAGCCATTTTCCCCGCACAGGAGCACTTCCTCCCTTAATCTCCGCCGTGCCTGGCATGCACCGTTGCCTTCTCCTTGTGTTGCTCAGAGAGGATTAAAACAAACGAGGATCGTCCCTGGCCCGGCAAGAGCGGTGCTGCGCTGCACAGCGCGCCTGCTGGGAAGGAGCCCGAGCTGCTTTCAGGTGCAAACAGGATCTCTCTGTTTATTTATTTGCCTGAAAACAAATAAACTGTACTGGGAGCTGAGGATCTCCAAGCCCCGTTGCTCAGCCGGGCCTGGAGCACAGATGCTCGTCCCAGCAGTTTGCCTTTCCCCTCATGGGGACCTTCTGCTTTTTGGGGATGAAGGCAAATGTGAGCAGCAGGGGATGGGTCTGCTGGAGGAGTGCGTGTCCTTCCGCCCGCAGTAGCTTTCCTGGGAGGAGCTGAGTGCAGCAAACCCCATCCCGCTCCCTCCCAGCTGGAGAACTGCTCTGCCTCTTCCAGGGAGTGGGGGCTGTGATCTGGTGTCCGTTCTGGGACAGCCCTGTGCCGGAGCACTCAGCACCACAAGTCTGGAGCAGCCTTTGGGGGACCTGTGGGGGTGCTCAGCATATCTGAAAATGAAGCCCTCCGGTGGGGGCGCCTTGCTTTCGGGAAGCTTTTAAACCTGATCTGGTTTTACTGAGCTTTTCCCATCCTTGCACCCCACCAGACCCCCACTCACACCACTGCATGCACGCAGAGCACCGTAACTCGGTGCAGGAGCTGTTGGTGTGCAGCAGGATGCAACACGTGGCTGCAAAGGGTTAACACTGAATGCAGCCCGCACAGTTGGATATTTATTTTTCCAAGCATGCGTCTGCTTTAAGCATTACTGATTTTCCCTATAGTTACATTTGCAGTCGTGTTTGCTTTTTATTTCAGCAAATACTTGGTTGAGCATGCTCCTTGGGTCAAGGAGCGCAGGGCAAGGAGGAGGTTCCGTGTGCCACCAGGAGCTTTGCCTTTGCTGTGTCCTTCTGCTGCAAGGGCGCTTGGAGCCGAATTCATCCTCCTTCCTTCCATCAGTGTCTGTCAGGGTCTCCCATTTGTGGTCACCACCGTGGGGGGGGGGCGTCACCTCGGGGTCCCCATGGTCACACTGGGGCATGTAGAGCCCCTAGAGATGTTCTGGTGACCCATTGAGCCCCATTTCCACCCGGGGTGCCCCAGTGCCGTGGGCCCGCTCCTCTCTCCTCACCTTGGATACGTTCCCAGGGATGAGCCATGAGCTGGGAAGGGGCTTCCCCACTGTGCTCTGCTCAGCACAGGGGCCGGGCTGTGCGTGCCGCTGGCTCAGCCCTGACTCACAGCACGGGGTGAAGGTCCAGGGTCGTGCTGAGGACAGCAGGGTGGGCAGGTTGCACATGTGGGCACGTGGGCAAAGGCTGTGCTCGGGTGGGAGTGCGCACAGGTGGGCACAGGGGTGTTCCTTCAGCTCCTAAATAGCCCCGTGGGTGTCGTGGCCGTTGTAATTGCAGGTCTCTAAGGGGCCCTTCGTTCTGGTTCCTCGCTTTCTGCTTCCATTTTTAGTCACTTGAATCCACCCCAACCAGCAAATTGCAGCGGGCAGGGACAGTGCATGCATGGAAGGAGCTGGAAACCCACGCTGAGGCTGCAGCCTTTCGGTGCAAGCAGATTCCTGTGGGGATCCGTATCTCCGCACAGAGCGGAGCTGTGCTTTCTGTGCACAGGTTGGAAGGTTCCTGGGCTGCTCTGCCCCGTGTGCATCACCATCACTGCTGCAATGGAAACTCTCTGCTGTCGGCCCCTGAGTCAGCGCCCGTCCCACTGCAGCTGAGCCCCACTCTGTGCCCTGACTCACTGCTGGGAGCTGCTGTGTGCACTGTGCAGGGGGGGGGGGGAGGAGAGCTGCAGCCACTCCACATTAGGGCATGTTCCGGGGGGGTGCTGCTGATAAACAAAACCACAGAGAGACAGAAAATAATTTCCAGAAATGCCAATGGCTTTTTTTTTTTCTTCCACGAAACATTACCACCTCCTCCTTCCAACCCCTTGATAAATTGCTCACACTCCATCAGTGTTTTCACCGGAGGAGATGATGCTGGTGTTTGCTGGGTGTCCCTGTGTGAATAGTTTGGCTGCCAAATGCTGCAGAGCTGGCAAGGGAAGAGGCAAAAGCTGCCCTGGGGTTAAATCCTTTGGGACAGAGGATGCTCCGTGGTGGGAAAGGGTTCATTGGGAAACAGGAGCACGATGGCATCCAGGTCTCCAGGAGCACGTGGGGGGATGAGTGGTGGCCCATTACTCACTGCAGTGGTTTACTCACCTTGTAGTAATGTGCTTTTGAGGTGGATCCCATATGGCAAAGAAGCACTTGTTCGCATGGTGCGCTCCGAACGGGGCTTTGGGGTGATGTCAGAGCAGCACAAGGTGAGCTCACATGGCTGCATCCCCATTTCTGTGTTGTCCCCCCGGTTCTGGAACAGCCATCCATCCCAATGTTGTGCAAGATGGGGCACAGAGCCCTGCGGGAGCCCAGGGGGACCATTAGTGACCACTGGTGTCGGGACCTCGGCTGGAGGCTGTTGTGGAGCTGCAGATGTCACCGAGGGAGGAGTGCAGCTCTTGGATTGCAGCCCGAAGGCTTTGGGGTCTGACAGCTCGAGTCGGGTTTGGCTGCGTTGGAGCACAGAGCAGTAGAGCACGGCTCAGTGGTGGGAAGGGTGGAAGGCAGAGAGAAGTGGAGGGTTAAGGAACGTCCTCCTCCTGTTCCAGCTTTGCTGGTGGCTCTGCTGCTTGTGCACCTAAGGCTGTGAGGTCACAGCACTGTTCCCACAGCAAAGGGGCTCAGGCATCTCCTGTGGGGTCACCCCGACACCCCAAAAGGGCTTCAGGAGCTCCCAGCCCGGGTTAACTGTGTGAACACCTGCTGCTCTGCCCCCAGGGTCTGTGCTGCTCTCAGTCTGGAGCTTCCTGGGATGTCTGTAGAGGAAGATGTCGAAACAAAGGGGTTCCGGAGCTGAGCAGCAGCACCTCTCCCATCCCGCAGAGCCTCAGGCTGGAGCCTTTTCCATTTTGCATCTGAGCAAAAAAAAGTTCAAGGAACCCAAAAGCTGCTCCTGCCAAGCCGTGACGATCGAAGCTCCTTGCAAACATTTTGATTTGTATGAGAATTGCTGTTTCCAGTGCCAACTGCGTGAAGGGGGAGGAAAAAAAGAGGAGAGCAGAAACCTCCCTTCTCTTAAAACAGCATTTGAGGATTTCTCCCAGCGTTTTGCTGTGCTCGGTTTTGCTTTGCCAGCACTTCTGCTCCCAACACATCAGCCATCATTTGCGGGGTGGCTCGGAGCTCAATCCTCACCACCACCAGGCGGGGAGCAGAGAGGGGGGGGTCCCTATACAGCAAAGGAGCTGTGGGATGCAGGGGATTCCCATACAGCAAAGGGACGTGGGGGGATGCCCTGAACTCTGCCCTGACTCTCTTTCCCCCCTCTGCAGCTCACAGCGGCCGACGGGGCCCCATGGAGGGGCGGTTGAGCGCAGTCGCAGAGCAGTAGCCGCAGCAGTGGGATGTTTACCTGGAGGTCCCTCATCCTTTGGGCTGTGCTGGTCACAGCCACGCTGTCAGCTGCCAGACCGGCCCCCACGCTTCCTGACCAAGGTAATGCCAACAGATCTCCTTCTTTGCTTTTCTCCTTGTTGATAAGATAGCTGGGACCTCTCGCCTTGCAGAAGGCAGAGCTCTGGGGCCCGGCGAGGGGTTTTGTGCGATGCTTCGTGGTGCAACCTGGCTGGGGTGTTGCTTGCAGTGAACACGTGGCGTGGGGCACACCTCCAGCATTGCCTATGGGCGTCTTTAAGGCAGGGGGGAAACTTTGGAGAAGGTCAGCAGTCACCCCTAAGGCGTTGCAGGAGGGAACAGCCTGGGATGTGTGGCATTGCTGAGCTCCGGGCTGGGGACACGCTGAACTGCCATGCATGGGCCTCCGGGGTCACCAGGCCCCCAGGACAGCTGCACTGAGTGCTGCAGCATTTCAAAGCACGGCCCCTTCCCTTGGTGAGGCGGAGAATAACCAGAGCAGCCAGGGATTGCTGCCTAGCTGCTGCCTTTTGGTTCTAATTACCTGAGAATGTCTGGTCCGAGCGGTACGGCGTTGCTTTTTAAGGCTCACTCTTTCCCTTTTCCTCCCACTGAAAGCCCCATGTGTTGGTGAGCCCCACAGTCACCCCCATGAAAGCCATGCAGGTACACAGAGCAAAGGCGGTGTGGGGTGACGGTGGGGTTTTGGGGTCCTTAGAGAGCCGTGGAGGGGTTGGGGAGGCAGCGGTGGAGGTGGAGGGGACAAGGAGAGGATGGAGCTGGGTGCCTGCCAGGCTGGCAGTAACCTCTGGCAATGCTTCCCAGCACTGCTCTCACCAGGACGGCCCAATTAGTGCCACAGCAGGAACCTGGCTGCACAAGAGCCTGGCTGCACAGAGCCCAGCCCTTTGGCTGTGGCTGCTGGGAACAACGCGTCCCCGACACCATATGTGCCTCTGCACAGGGTGGGACAGGAGAGTCAGGTCCAGGCCAGGCTGTGTGGGAGGCAATGGTGCATCAATCCCAGAGCCATGCATCAGTCCCAGAGCCACGCATCACATCCTTGAAGCCGTGTGTTGTGTCCCAGTGTTCCACATCCCCCCATGAGCATCACCCAGGGGAGGCAGCTCTGCTGTCCCGTCCTTAGCAGATGCAGCACCGGACTTGGTTCTGGTGTTGGTGGTGTTTCAGTTTACTGCTGGAGTCCGTAATCTCCCCCATGCAGGGCAGCCCCACCTCAGTGCAGAGGAGGGCTCAGAGCCGCCCCTCCACGTGGCTGGGGAGGGGGCTCAGGAGCTCAGCCTTTGTCAGGAACTTATTGAAAAATCTGCTGCAAATAAAATATTAATGGGCGCTCACTGCGTTTTATAGTTACCTAAATTTGGAGGTGGTTAAAAACCA
>NW_024884615.1:19503-27713 GCF_019232065.1 Centrocercus urophasianus
AACCAAAAAAAACGAGTTAAGGGGAAAAGCCAAGAAATTTCCATGAGCAGCCTCCGTCTCCCTCCCTCACAAAGCCGCTCTTTGTCTTCAGGTTAAACAGAAACCTGCAGAAAATTGTGGAGGGGATTTTTTTCCTCCCTCCCTGTCCTCTATTGTCCTCCCCGCTGCTGCCACTGCTCTGCCTCTGCTGTGTGTGGGGAATGTGGGGGCATGGAGCAGCCGAGGGGCTGCAGCTCTGAGCCCCATCTCCTGGTGCGGATCTCCATCCTGGTGCTGCCAGGCTTGGCTGTGTGCTGCGGGGCACCACGCTGCTCCCTTCCCCTCCCAGCCCGTCTGCAGGCATTGTTCACCACCTCCCGCCTTTCCACTCAGATGCTGTCACTCCAGCCCTTAATTGAGGAGGAAAAAAAAAAGAAATGTGAGGCTTTGGGAAAGGCAGCAAGGCTGTGCTGCAACTGTGTGGCAGCTCTGCAGGGCTGCCTGCACAGCCCCCCCACGTGCAAACTCATTTTGCATCCCACGATGGGAGAGGAGCAGATCCCCGGGATGCCCTCCTGCTCCTGCAGGGCAAACCCATTGCTTATTGCAGAGAGCCACAGATGTGCATGGGTTGCAGCACTCCTGGTGCCCCTTGCAGTGTGCAGGGCCTGCTGTCCCGTGCTGCTGCTCTGCACTGAGCTCTGAGCACGGCTGGGTGTCCCGGGGGATGGGCGGGTGGTTATCCTGACAGCTTTGCAAACTACAGACATGCTGGGTAATTAAATGCTGCTTCATTTCACGTGCTGCTCCGAGGAGCAGAGCCTGGGGCAGTGCATCAATTCCCTGCTCCTGCTGGAGAGATCTGCCCGGGATTGCAGGATGGGCAAAGCCCATTAGAAAGCATTGCATTCTGTGCTTGGCATCATCCTTCGTTGGGGTGCAAGGCAGTGGGGAAGCAGTGCAGCTGCAGCGTGGTTGCAGTGGGGTTGCAGTGGGTGCAGTGAGGGTGGAGTGAGTGCACAGTAGAAATGCAACAGGGTTGCAGTGGGATAGCAGGGTTGCAGTGGATTGCAGTTGGGTGCAGTGGGTTGCAATGGGATGCAGCAGGGTTGCAGTGGGATGCAGTGGGATGCAGTGGGATAACAGGGTTGCTGTGGATTGCAGTGGGATGCAACAGGGTGGCAGTGGGGTGCATTGAGTTGCAGTGGGGTGCATTGGGTTGCAGTGAGATGCAACAGGGTTGCATTGGGTTGCAGTGGGTTGCAGCAGGGCTGCAGTGGGGTGCAACAGGGTTGCAGTGGGATGCAGCAGGGTTGCAGAAGGGGCACTTGGTCACCTCCCCAGCACTCCCATGGGCGGCTGCAGGGGGGGGGACAGCGGGGAGAGGCACTTTTTAAATAAGAAAGAAACCAATCCCCACGTCCCGGTAAGCGCTTCCTGTTGGGATTAGCAGAGCTGTGGGGCATGTGTGTGCTTTTTCTTCAGGAAATACCTTCAGTGAGCCCTGGTGGGGTTTCCAGGGCAACCGGCAGCAGGACCTGCTGCTCGCGGCCATTCAGCCCGGGTTGTTGCTGTGCTGCTTTGTTGGCCGCTTTATTGCGCTCGGGCACACACAGCTCCGCGCCGTTTTGTCAGCCCTGAATGCAGAACTGCTCCATTCTGATGGGCAGCTTTGGCGTGGGGCCATTTGCATGCAAAGTCCTTTTCGGGGGAGAGGTGAGAGCTCTCCAGCAAGGAGAACGCGGCTGAATGCGGAGGGGGAAAGGTGAAACCGTGCTGCTGATATCCCCATCCCTTGTGGGCCAGGCCTGGGCTCCAGCAGCAGGTACAGGAGGCAGTGGCACCCTCCATCTGCCTGGTTGCAAAGCTGGAACTGAGCAATAAAAGCGCTGGTGGGTTTGCCTTAAAGCTCACAGCAAAAGGAAACAGTGTTGAGCTGAACGTCTCCATCCCAACTCGGTGCTCCCAGATCCAAAGTCCCTGCAGCGCTGCCTGCAGGCTGTGCACTGCTGGGTGCTTGGGGGTGCAGCACTCAGCATCTGGGGCTGCAGAAGGGCTGCATTTGTTCTCCTGAGCCCGATGTGTTCTGAGGAGCCCAACTGTGGGGCGTTTTGCTCCCAACTGAACACCCGCACCGTGCGTCTCCCAGACTTCAGCAAGCTCAGCACCAACCCCCTGTGCACAGCAGTGGGCACAGAGCCTCCGGGCATCCCTGTGCCCTCTGTGTTTGGGGCTGGAGCTGCAGACATTTGGATCCCTGCAGTTCTCCCCCCTCCTGCCCTGGTGCAGAGGAGGAGAGCCAAGCGTTTCTCCGGCCCATTGAGCTCCTGCTCGCTCCAGGCGTGTGAGCACCATGCTCAGAACTGCTGTGAGGGGCTGCACCTGCCGGCTTGGGTTAGGTTACAGAAGAGCAAAATAAATAGAAGAGGCACTCCGGGCTGATGGAGCACAACGATCCGAGGGGGCACTGAGAGTAGGATGAGCTGCTCCCGCTCTGTGTGCGCTGTGGTTTTGCAAAGGCTGCGTTTCCCAGGGCTGCTGCATGGCAGTGCCAGCCGAGCCGTCCCGTGGGCTGCTGCTGTCCGGCTGCCAGAGCCGCTGGGAGCCTCATTGTCCCTGCTCTCACCCGTAGGGGGGTGTGGGGGGGTAACCTGGACATGCTCATTAGGCTGTGAATTCGTTTTCGGGCCGTTCCCACCATGCCGCGTTTTCCGCCTTATCCTCGAGTGCCAGAGATGCGCTTTGGGTTACCAAAGGGCAGCATCCCACCCTGCCCTCTGCCTCCCCGTGCTGTGCTGTCCATCACGCTGCTCGTGTTAAGAGCTGGGTCGAGATGGGGGGAGGAGGGGGAAGAGGGAGGACGCGGCCTTTGAATGGCACAGAGAGCGTCGCCGTGAGCTGGGATGCAGCCCAAAGCTGTGCACCCTCCAAAGAGCTTTTCTCATGGGCACGAGCAGTGCTGAGCCCCAGCTGAGAGTGGAGGGCACCGCAACCCTCTGGTTTTGGGTTCTCTCCGTGGTCTTCACGCAGGGGCAGGAGGATGCTGTGGGGCTGTGCCTTGGTGGGACGTGGCTGTGGCATTGTATGCGCCTGTGACGAATCTTTTGAAACACAAATGAGAGCTGCACGGAGCGCCGAAGCTGGAGGAAAACGTGGGGAAATTGGGATTGCGAAAAGCAGAGCTCTTCCCCAAAACCTGCAGGGCTCTGTAAGCTGGCAGTGGGACCTGCAGCCCTGCTTCTGGCCCTCCTGCCATCGAGGAGAGCGCTGAGCTCGTCCCCACACACGCTGTGCTCATGGAGGAGTTCAGAGAAACTCCTGAGCTGTTGGTGGATGGTGTTGCTCTGAAGATGCTCAGGTGTGTGAGGGCTGCAGGAGGAGTGAGGAGTGGAGGGCTGAGGCTCTGGAGCTGCACATCAGCTCCCCATTGCTCCGCTCTGAGCACAGCTGATGGGGTGTGCGTGTGGTTGGGGCCAGAATGCCTTCATCAGGTGCTTTGAAGTCCCTGGGAAGCACCGGATTGCAGCTGGAAAAGCCCTGCAGGTGGGCTGCCCCTGAGGATTTGCTTTGGGGTCTCCACGTGGGAGGTCACCATGCTGAGATGGAGTGAGAAGAGGAGGCTCTGAGCCAACGCCAGGCTGCCCAGCGAGGAACAGGAGGAGTCGTGGGAACACTCCTTATGGAGACAGCAGCAGAGGTGTGAGAGCAGAGCTGGCACAGGAAGGAGAGCAGGCATTGCACCATTGCTGAGTGTGAGCACTGGGAGAGATTGCTGGGAACCTGGATGTTTGCACCCAGTGCAGGATCCTCGTGCAACACCACAGAATGAGGGGAAAACAACGGTTTGTGCAACACCGGTGACCAAGAGACAACAGCACTGGGATGGATTGGATCATTGTGCTGCTGGAAGGACGTCGCAGGACAACTGAGGGCAGGGAGCATCTGACAGCCCCTGCCTGCCTACCTGAGCTTCCAGCACTGTCTCTGAGCCCTGCTCTCTGCCTGCTGTCCCAGCATAGCCCTGTAACTGCCTGGTGCTGACCAGAGCGAGGAGTTCAGGCCTGCTTTGCTGGCTGTCTGCTGCTGGGCAGGGAGACCCTGGGGTGGAGCCGTGCGGGGTTTGGTGCTCCTCATCCTTCCCTGCTGCCAGCTCTGCCCAACGTGCCTCAGGTTGCAAATTCCTCCCCATCTCAAACCCCTTCTGCAGCGCTTGGCAGGAGACTGAGGGCGCTTGCGTAGCTTTGGGATCCATGGCTGTGCCCTGGGGCGATGCCTCGCTGCTGCTTGGGTTGCTTTCAGCGTGGCTGTGCTCGGGGTCGACCCCCATACCTCAGCCACGTCCCCGCAGCGCATGTCGCCTCATTAACCCGACCCTCAGCAGCCCGGTGTCCCGTTGTCTCTATTTCTTTTCTTTTTTTCCCTTTCTCTCCCTCTCTCCCCAACTCCTCCAGCTCTGCCCAAAGCGAACATCGAGGTGGAATCCCACTCTGCACACCCCGGCGATCTCCTCCAGCTGCGCTGCCGGCTGCGCGACGACGTGCAGAGCATCAACTGGGTGCGTGATGGAGTGCAGCTGCCTGAGAACAACCGCACACGCATCACCGGCGAGGAGGTAGAGGTGCGGGATGCGGTGCCCGAGGATTCGGGGCTCTATGCCTGCATGACCAACAGCCCCTCGGGGAGTGAGACCACCTACTTCTCCGTCAACGTCTCAGGTTCGTAGCGGTGCAGGGGCAGCAGCGAGGAGCAGCGTGCCTGTGTGCACGCCTTGCATGCTGGCTGCCAGGCACAGGTTGGTTCGGTGGGGTGCAGTCTTGCACAGCCCACGCTGGCACGCACGGGATGTGCCATCGAATCTGTGCAGTATGGTGGTTGTGCCCTGTGGCACAGCGTGGGGGCACATCGGCACAGAGCGCTGCAGCAGGGCCAGCACTGCTGGATTTTCTCCTCAGAGCTGCAAAGATGGTTGTCTAGCACCCTGTGTGTCCACTTCAGCACAGGGCACTGCAGCAGGGCCAGCACTGCTGGGTTTTCTGCTCAGAGATGCAAAGATGGTGCCCAGCATCCTGAGTGTCCACATCAGCACAGAGCACTGCAGCAAGGCCAGCACTGCTGGGTTTTCTGCACAGGTGGTGCCCAGCACTGTCTGCACCTCGTGTGTCCACATCAGCACAGAGCACTGCAGCAAGGCCAGCACTGCTGGGTTTTCTGTTCAGAGATGCACAGATGGTGCCCAGCACCCTGTGTCTCCACATCAGCACAGAGCACTGCAACAGGGCCAGCACTGCTGGATTTTCTGCTCAGAGATGCACAGGTGGTGCCCAGCATCCTCTGCACCTTTTGTTTCCATGAGTGTTCTTCCACGGTGGCAGTGCATGCGTGGGGACATGTGAGTCTGCATGGAACTGAGCACCGGGGTAAACTGGAGCTGAGGTTTTCTTTGTTGGTTCCGAAGCACAGTGGTGAGGACTGAGTGCTGATGGTTGGGAGGTGCTGGCTGAAGGTCAGGGCTGTTTCTGTCTGCAGGACCTGGATGGATGGATGGATGTCCCCGGGTGCCTGGCAGCACAATGTGGGCACTGCCTTCCTGAGTCTAAAGTCAGCCTTGTGGGCAAACTGCTCCCTGGGCTCTGAGCTGGGACAGCATCTCTCGCTCCAGCCATGCAGCGTTCTCTCAGAGCCTCATGCCATGTGTCAGCACGGTGCACAGGAGGGGTCTGTGCATAGTGCTTAGCTGGGGGTCTCTTCTCTTGCAGACGCACTCCCTTCTGCAGAGGATGATGATGATGAAGATGATTCCTCCTCGGAGGAGAAGGAGGCGGATAACACCAAGCCAAACCGTACGTGTGGGATGGGTTTGCATGGGTTTGTGGGATGGATGGGGGTGAAGGGAAGCCAGGCATGCATGTGAACAGCATCCAGGGGCTGAGAGGCAGGAGAGGAGGGGCAGAGTCCTGCTGCAGTCCTCCTAGAGCCTGGCTGGGGCGTGGGGATGTGCCAGGGAGATGTGTACCTCGCCCCAGTCTTGCCCTGGGTTAACCATGAGCAAACATCAGTGCTCCCCATGGCTGATCCTGCTGCTCTGTGCCCCGCAGAGGCTGTAGCTCCTTACTGGACCTATCCTGAGAAGATGGAGAAGAAGCTACACGCCGTCCCTGCTGCCAAAACAGTGAAATTCAAGTGCCCCTCAGGTGGGACGCCCAACCCCACGCTGCGCTGGCTGAAGAATGGCAAGGAGTTCAAGCCTGACCACCGCATCGGGGGGTACAAGGTACAGAGTGGGTCCTGTCCAGGCAGTCTGGGCCTGGGAGTCACTCAGGGAGAAGGGGAAATGAATTGGCTTCAGAGGCCCTGAGCTGCCCGTTGGTGCAGCCGTGTGCCTCTGGAAGGGCAGATGGGCCCCCTGACATTCCTGTTGCAAAATAGACCCACGGCAGTGACCTGCTTCTTGGTCATGTTTGCAACAGCCTCAACCTTTGGGGGAGGGGGGAGGATGAGCCCAGCCTGGCTGCACTAATCCCAGAGCTGAGCCAGGAGGGTTGGGGCAACTGCAGCTCCCAGGAACGCCACACATCTCCTACATCCAGCACTGCACTGGGGGAGAAGGAGGATGAAGGAGTGCTGCTCTTCTTGCAGAGCTTTGGCGCAGCCTGGAGCATTTGGGGTGCAGGGCTCAATGTGCCCCCCTGGGCAGCAGGGTGCTGGTTCTCCCCATCTGTGTGTAAAGCCCTGGTAGAAAATGGAGTGGAAACGCAGGGCTGTGGGAATTGCCAGCATGCCATCAGCACGTGGATGTGGGTGCTGTTCCCTTTGTGCCACCCAGGGCTGTGTCCCTGCACCCTGCCCATGGTGCTCAGCAATCGGCTCTGTGCTGGGACAGCTGGGAGCAATTATGGTCCCTCTGTAGGAGAGGGGAAAGGTGACCACGAGCAGATTTATGCTGTGCCAAAGGGCTGAGCCGCTCTGATGTGCACACATCTCACCCACCACCCCCCATCTTCCTGCCCCCAGGTCCGCTATGCCACCTGGAGCATCATCATGGACTCGGTGGTGCCATCAGATAAAGGAAACTACACGTGCATCGTGGAGAACAAATACGGGAGCATCAACCACACCTATCAGCTGGATGTTGTGGGTGAGGATGGCTCTGGGGCTGCTCTGCTTCCTGCACAGCAGTGCTGATCCCCGCGAGCTTCACCTCGAACCCTTCTGGGGCTTTTTAATTGTGGTGGAAATAATTTCAGAGACCAGACAGAAACTTTTTCTAATCGCCTTATTAGCCATAATTCCCAGCTGGGAAGGCTGGTCTGAGCAGTTCCACATGTGGAGCTGCTCTAAATGCCAGTAAATGAACCATTAAGAATGTGATTTAATTTGATTACACTGAGCAAACTGAAGGGAACAGTCAGCGAGGTGAACAAAGGGGTTTGTTAATGCTGACTCACCACAGTGGCAGCGGCTGGGGCCCTCGTTAGGTTTGTTTGACCTCTGACCCCTGAAGAGATAACGATGTCCCTGTGCTGGGATGTCACCTGTCCCCTGCTTTGGTGGGATGTCACCTGTCACCCGCTCTGTGGGGCTGTGGGATGAGACTCCTGTGGATGTGGGGTGCCCATGCTGAGGTCTCCATCCCCACAGAGCGCTCCCCGCATCGGCCCATCCTGCAGGCAGGGCTCCCTGCCAACAAAACGGTGGCCCTGGGCAGCAACGTGGAGTTCGTCTGCAAGGTCTACAGCGACCCACAGCCCCACATCCAGTGGCTGAAACACATCGAGGTGAACGGCAGCAAGATCGGCCCCGACAACTTGCCCTACGTGCAGATCCTGAAGGTAACGCTGCACACACAATGGGCTGCCCCAGCCCGGGTCCCTATGGGGTCACTGCCCTCACTGGGCACAGCTGGGGACACATAGGTGGCATCGAGGCATCTGGAGCCCCACCAGCCCTGCCTGCTCCGCTCTGGGCTGCCCTGGAGGAGCTGGGTGAGAGGTGGGCAGTGGGCAGCAGGCAGCGGTGCGCTCATCCTTTGGATCCCTGAAGGTGTCTGCCATGAACTGGGTGGGTGCTGGGGGCAAGCGTAGGATGGGTGGCACAATCCAGCCACGAGCAGTGCCCTCAGCCCCTCTGCAAAGCCTGGGGTGTGTGCACGTCCCCATCCATGCCAAGGTTTCAGGACACGTGGCCATCCTCAGCTGTATCACCAGGCTCAGGGCACACGGTCACCTCCAGCC
>NW_024884615.1:27723-30513 GCF_019232065.1 Centrocercus urophasianus
CCAGCCATAGGGCACATGGCCACCCCCAGCCATAGGGCGCATGGCCACCCCCACCCCAAGGTGCACGGCTGTCCCTACCCACACCCCTGATGCACTGCAGCAGGTTTATGGTCCCTTGCCTCCTGGCTCGCCACAACCCCCCATGGCCCCCAGCCCTGTGCTGGCACCATCGCTCCGGGCGCTGTGGTTTCTGACCCCATCGATGTGACTCCTCTGTTGTTGGTCTGTTCCAGCACTCGGGAATTAATAGCTCTGATGCGGAGGTGCTGACCCTGTATAATGTGACAGAGGCGGAGAGCGGGGAGTATGTTTGTAAGGTTTCCAATTATATTGGCGAGGCCAACCAGTCTGCGTGGCTCACTGTCACCAGACCTCTGGCAAAAGGTAATCGGAAGGACGCCCAGTGGGACGCTTTGGGACCTCCAGTCCCCAGCGGTGGAAAACACAACTCTGGGCTCTCTCGTTTCTGCTGTACTTCTGGTGCAAAAAGCCATGGAAAAATACCCCGCCGGGGCCGGCTGGGCTGCGTGCCGTGTCCTGTCCCCCCCCTCCTTGTGCTCCCTGCTCTGTGCTGTCCCCGTGTCTCCGTCCTCGTGCTCCCACCTCCCTCGATGCCCAGCCGGCCCTCCCCGAGCTCTATTTTTCCATGTGGCCCATTGCCAGCATGCTCCGATGGGCAGAACCGTTGGTGAAGGGTTTTTAGTGGCGTCTCTTTAGGTCCGCCCGGATGAGGGGTCATCCGGAGGGTCTCTGCCAGGGGTCTCCACGGTTTCTTGCCTGCTCCCGGGGCTCTGCCAAATCAGGCTGCTCCCTCCTCTCTGCCTCTCCCCCCCAGAAGATCTCATGTCGTTTGCTTCTCCGTTTTTTGCTTCCACTCTCCCCCTCTAGACGGCTGGCGTTAACACGACAGACAAAGAGATGGAAGTCCTTCACTTAAGGAATGTCTCATTTGAGGATGCTGGGGAGTATACATGTTTGGCGGGTAATTCTATTGGGATCTCCCATCACTCTGCATGGTTGACAGTTCTCGAAGGTATATACTCCTCTTCCTGTCCCTTCTCCTCCCTTGTTTCCACGTGTGTCGGATGCATTGCTGGGGCTGTCGCTTTGCTTTGGGTGTCGATGGGCTGCTGGGCCCATCGTTGCTGCGCGGATCCACGCCTGATACAGCAGGCAGGGAAAGTTTTTGGGGCGCTGCGTGGGCGCCGCTCTTCTGCCAAAAGCTTTGCCCTGTTATCAGCCGCTGCTTGGGTGGTGCTGCTGGGAACACGCAAGGTTTTGGCTCTTCTGCCTCTCTCTGAGGGCTCTGTTCTCTTGGGGGAGGGGGGGCAGGTTTGGGCTGCTGGGGGTGATGGCAGCTCCCAGGTTTGTGGCTGCGCCGTTCATAGCTCCGCCACCCCCCTAAGTCACAAAGTGGGGCTGTGTTGTGGTGCGCAGGGATGGGATCTCCTCTCCCATCCTGCAATACATCACTGCTGCTGCTGCTGCTGCAGGTGCTTCTGGCTGCTCGGCTCCATCTCCCAGCACCCAGCGGTGCCTTCCAGCCCACCGTAACCACAGATCCCAATGGGTGTGCAGCTCAGCGTGGGCAGAGCTCAGCCCCACAGGACGGTGCAGGGGAGAATCCCCATGTAGTCCCCATGCAGACTGCATGGTGCCGTCCCACATAGAGTGGAGATGGGCACGGACCCCTGCTTCACACTCTGCTTTCCTGCCCCAGGCAGCTGCAGGTGCAGCGTGCATCCCAAGGGCATGGGTACGATGCTTATGCCAAGGGTGTGGGTGCAGCGCCCACCCCATGGGTGCAGTGCAGCATCCCAGCAGCCTGACCGCTCCCTGCTGCACGTGGGAGCATCCCACACCAACCTCCACCTCTGCTGAGAGGAGCCAGGCTCTGCCCAGCCTCACTCTTTGCTCCCGCTGATGCCTTTTCTGTGCCAACCCAGCTATTGAGGACTCACCAGCCATGATGACGTCCCCCCTCTACCTGGAGATCATCATTTATTGCACCGGCGCCTTCCTCATCTCCTGCATGGTGGTGACAGTCATCATCTATAAGATGAAGAGCACCACCAAGAAGACAGACTTCAACAGCCAGCTGGCCGTGCACAAGCTGGCCAAGAGCATCCCACTGCGCAGACAGGTAACAGAAAGTAGAGAGGGGGTTTCTTGGCTCCTACTGCCCCTCCTCAAAGAATTGCCCTTTCCCTGGGTTGGGATGGATGGTGCACCATGGCTGTCCCTCGCCATGCTGTGTGCGTGGCCCCGTGGCAACGAGAGTAACCAGGAGGATTTGTGGCCATTTAATATTGAGATGAAGAGTGCGTGCTGAGCACCGAGGATCCCCAGGCTGTGCGTTTTGTGGTACCAGCAAGCAGGAAATCAATTGCAAACGATACAGGCGTGCTCCAATGGGGAGCAGCAGGGAGTGTTCAGGAGTTGGGGGGGGTCCCGGTCGTTGTCTCCCCACTGGGAATGGGCGGCCGTGGCCCCAGCGCTGCGTGAAGGTAACCCACAGCCCTGCTGCAGGTGTCGGCTGACTCCAGCTCCTCCATGAACTCGGGTGTGATGTTGGTGAGGCCCTCACGGCTCTCCTCCAGTGGAACCCCCATGCTGGCTGGTGTCTCTGAGTATGAGCTGCCCGAGGACCCGCGCTGGGAACTGCCACGGGACAGGTGAGGATGGGGTGGGATGGGATGGGGATGGGAATGGGAAGGTTTGAGGTGGGGTGAGATGGGATGGGATGGGGTGGGATGGGGTGGGATGGGATGGGGTGGGTTGAGGTGAGTT